>NC_056727.1:1075432944-1075732944 GCF_019279795.1 Protopterus annectens | reverse complement strand
TGAACAGTTTGTTTTAAATAAAGGACTGACATTTGTGCCCAGTAAGTCTTGTGTATATAATGAAGTTATAACGGACCTAATGGTCTTTTGTCGTAATTTAGCATTGAAACAGATTTTTGGAGTGAATGAAGTGAGTGTTCATGCTAAGACAGCCAAGCAGTTTTGTTTTTCACCAGCTATGAATTTATTTATTAATGCATGCGAACAAGATCTGATACGATATTTTCAGATGGAGACACATAGTAAGTTTTATAATCTAACATCTACACAAAGGAAAGCATTATATAATCTTGGTAACAATGCAGACCTAACCATTAGAATGGCGGACAAGGGGTGCTGTAGTAGTCCTAGACACCCCTTGGTATGACCGTAAGTTACAGAGTTACTACAGGATGACAACACATATATTCCGATAAACCCTTTGGGTGTGAAAGGAGTGATAGATAGGGTACACAACGGTTTACATCAGTTTCTGCACAGTAATCTGATAGGTGAAGATCTATTTAAATTTCTATGGATAGATAAACCAGTGACACCTGTATTTAAAGCTCTTCCAAAAATACACAAGTCGGAGACTGACCCACCCCTCAGACCTATAGTGTCAGGAAGGGGGTGGGTGACGGAAAACATCTCCATTTGGTTGGAGAGCGAGTTGAGACCCTATTTAAGTAAATTGGATAATGTTTTAAAAGACACAGGTCATTTTTTGAAGTCTTTAGGGGCTTATACAGGTGCTTTTGATGATATGTTACTTATGGTAACCATGGACATACAGAGTTTGTTCACTGTTATAGGAAATGGATATGGCATAAATGCCATTTCAGAGTTGTTGCTTGAACTGGGTGCTACCACACGGAAGATAGAAGCCATAGTGGGTTTGCTTAGTCTGGTGTTGGAGAACAATATCTTTTTTGGATTGGAACAAGTGTATAAAGCACAGGTAGCCATGGGCACCCCTGTGCCAACACATATGCAAACCTTGTTCTATCTTATTGGGAAAGAAACAAGGTGTTGAACAACTTGATGTGGAAAGACTATATCATACTGTATATGCGTTTTGTAGATGATATTTTTATTCTTTGGAGAGGCAATGACAGTTCCTTAGCAGATTTTGTATCATATTTACATACCACCACCTCTTTTCTGAAATTTACTGTTCACAGTTCATGTACACAGGTTGATTTTCTGGATGTCAGGGTATGCTTGACTCAGGAAGGCTTTTCATCTGGTTTATACAGAAAAGAATGTTGGAAAAACACTCTGCTTTCCTATGACAGCATGCATCCACGACACATTTTTTCCAACATAGTGCAGGGGCAAGTAGCCAGGATTTCCAGAATAAGCAAGGAAGATGACATGTTTGAACAAGAGGTTGACACTCTGAAGGAATGTTTTTACACCAGGGGTTACAATAGACAGGTGGTTAATAAAAAGGTGGATGTTAGCAAAAGGCACAGGAAGGATAGGTATAAACCATGGCTAGGGAACACATTGACCCACACAGATGGTGGATACAAAAGAATGGTTAATAAAGATTTTAGGCTAATGTTGACTTATGGCAGCAATGTTGGTGATATATGTAAACTCATTCAAGGGAATTGGAACATCTTGACTAGTGATATGAGTTTGAAAACATCATTGGTGATAAACCTAGTTTTAGTTATAAAAGGAATAGAAATTTGAAGGAACTGTTGTGCAATGATACCAGATCGACCAATAATGCTGGTTTACCCACAAACAAACAGGGTACTTTCCTTGTGGGTCCTGCAAAGCCTGCAACCATATAGACAAAAGTAGTGTCTTTATACATCCGGTCACAGGAAGGACATTCAATCTGAAAGGGAGAGCCACTTGCAGAACCACTAATGTGGTTTATTTGGCAGAGTGTCATTCCTGCACCAGTTTTTATGTAGGCAAGACTAACTGTATGTTTAAGGTCAGGATCCTACAGCACCTCTCTTCTATTAGGAATGGGGATATGCACAATGCACTATTTAGACACCTGGAAGCCCATCCTTTACATGGTTTTAAATTCAGAGTGATAGTGAATGTGAGATTGAGTAAAAGAGGGGTGACATTAAACAGCTGACTGAACTAGCTGAATCAAAATGGATTGTTGAACTTATGGCACATAGGAGTCCTGGGCTCAATGAAGTCATTCATGAAACCCGCCCTTAAAAATAGGCGGGTTTTTCATTGATTTTAACTGAATTTCATTGGTTAACATGTATTTTAAATTGTTTGGACTATGTGAGAAGCTTTACCTCATGAAGGGCAGAGGAGCACTCATCTTTTATGTGTTTGGTGTTTTAAATAAACAGAAGGTGTTTGACTCCAGCAGTGTTCAGTCTTTTGTGACTTTTGGATTTTCGATTTCACTTCATCTGATTGAACTTTGGTGAGGCACTGAACATTGTTTGTGACTTTGGCACCAGTAATTGCATTTTGCAGACAGAAAGGAATTTAAATTTATTCGTACCTGGACGACTGCCTGATTCAAGCAGAGAGCAAAGATATTCTTTTAAAGGATCTGGCGTTTGTAAAAAAGTTATTAAGTTGCCTGGGGTACACAGTAAATGAAAAGAAATGAAAACTAGTGCCCTCACAAGAGATTATATTCCTGGGTGCCAGCTTGAACACAATGGCCCAGATGGCTTATCTCACACCAGACAAACAAGGTGAACTGACTCAATACTTTCAGTTGATGGCAACAAAGACCCAACTCCCTGCAAGAAAAATTCTGCAGGCCTTGGGTTACATGGCATCCTGCATACTACTAATTCCATATGCCAGACTGCATATGAGGAAACTACAATGGTACCTAAAGAATGTATGGTCTCAACACTGTCAAAGTTTGGAAACAGTTATACCACTAATCACTTACCTTCAACAGGAGTTTCAATGGTGGGCTCAAGCTTGTCACCTCAACAAGGGACAGCCTTTTACACAACCCACAGCCAGGCAAACACTGACAACAGATGCATCGGATTATGCCTGGGGAGCACACATGGCAGGCAAATGTATTCAGGGCACGTGGCCCGCAGAACAAAGGCATCTTCACATCAATCAAAAAGAGATGCTAGCTGTACAAAATGCACTTATAGCTTTCAAGGACCTGCTACATCCAGGACAACTACTACTAAAGACAGACAACACCACAGTTATGTGGTGCATAAACAAGCAAGGGGGCACTCACTCCTACCCCCTATGCAGACAAGCTATGACCCTGTGGAACACAGCTATAAACCTTCAAGTTCATCTGCAAGCACAATTCCTGCCAGGAGAGAAAAACACACTGGCAGACGACTTAAGCAGATACATCATGGATCCCCACGAATGGGAGTTGAATCCACAAATATTCAGAATGATAACACAGAAATGGTGGAGCCCAGACATAGATCTGTTTGCATCCCCAATAAACTGCCAGCTACAAAAATTCTGCACAAGGAGTTACCATCCACAAGCATGGAAAGTGGATGCCCTCTCATTCAGCGGGGACAACCGACAAGTATACGCTTACCCACCACTACCTCTCCTGCCAAAGGTACTCATAAAAACCAGGCAGGAAGTGCCAAAGATTATCCTGATTGCACCAGACTGGCCACGCCAGCACTGGTACCCAATCTTAAGGAGCTTAGCACAAGAACCACCCTGGATTTTGCCTCAAATCCCACATCTGCTGACTCAGATCAACAAACAAATACTACACAGCCAGCTAAAGTCCTTAAGCCTAGCTGCATGGAAGATTCCTTAGTCAAGCAAGCAATGCCTCTCTCCAAAGCTGTTATGGATGTCATTCTGGAGGCCAGAAGGTCAAGTACCAGGAAAGCCTATTCAGATAAATGGAAGAGATTCTGTGCCTCAAACCAAGCGCACAGCCTTGACCCTCTTGTCCCAAACATTCCTCAGATACTACAATACTTAACTGAGATGCTGGACAAAGGACTCTCCTTCTCATCCATCAAGATCCATGCCTCTGCCATCTCTGCTCATTACAACATGGATCCACCAATTTTTCCCTAATCCTCTGTTAAAACAGTACCTCAGAGGGGCTAAAAACATAAGACCGCCCCGTAGAGCACCTACTCCAACTTGGGAACTCAACTTTGTTTTGGAGAAGCTAACTTTACCTCCTTTTGAGCCAGCCAACACAGCAGAATTAAAATATATCTCTTGGAAAACTGCTCTGCTCTTGGCAATGACATCAGCATGAAGAGTTTCAGAATTACAGGCACTAATGGCAGTGGAACCTTTCCTTATTTTCCACCAGGACAGGGTGTCTTTAAGAACTAACCCTATTTTTATGCCAAAGGTGGTATCCAGTGTGGCTCTAAACCAAACTATTCACCTGCCAACTTTTTATCCTAAACCACAGAATAAAGGGGAGAGACTACTGCACTCTTTGGACATTCACAGGCAGTTACGCTTCTACTTGGACAAAACCAAAGCTTTCAGAAAATCTGGGCAATTATTGGTAGCATATGCTGCAGGAGCACAGGGAAAAGCCATTTCAAAACAGACTATTTCAAAATGGATAGGACATTGCATACATTTCTGCTACACATACCAAGGAAAACCTGTACCTAGCAGCATTAGATCTCACTCCACCAGGGCAACAGCCACTTCAACTGCCTACCTCAGGGGAGTACCTACCAAGGATATTTTGGAAGCAGCAACTTGGAGTTCTGTACATACCTTTACCAAGCATTACCATCTGCCTCTATACTCTAAATCCAGAGCTGGCTTCACCACTGCAGTGCTGCAGGGCCTTATAGCCACCCCTAATGCCTTATAGAACCAGCCACCCTTCCTAAGCTTTGGGATTCTACCCAAGTGTAATGACTGCTGCAGTGTAACACGATGAACATAGTACACTTTTGTACCTACCATAAATGTAGATGTTCTAGTGTATACACTGCTGCAGTCCAGGTTACCCTCCCTCCTTCCCCTCTTACTGGCTGATATGTACCTATGTCTTCTACCCTTACTACCTATGGGGAGTATTTGCTGGTAACTGTAAGTTGTTTTTTGCTTTTATTATGTATGTTTTATTAGCAATTGGAATTGCCTACCTATTTAGAGGCACCTGACATCTGGGGCAAGAAAAACTGAAGAAAATGGTGTCGGCTGCATCTTATATAGCCCTGTCGCACTGACGTCAGGGAGGAGGTGACAGCAACCGATGCCGGATCAAGACTTTGGAACTCAGGCCGACTGGGGAACCGCCTGATGGCAGGATAACCCAAGTGAAAGGACTGCAGCAGTGTATACACTCGAACATCTACCTTTATGGTAGGTACAAAACTGTACTTTTCTAGTAAAGGGGGCTAGTATGGGAACCAGAAGTATGTAATGTCATTCTGTAATTCAGCACAAAAGTTATGTTTTAATACTAGATGAGACTGAAGTCTCAGGCACTCTATTTGAACATTTGAGCATGCTTATATTTATTTGGTGACACTGTGGCTGCTACTGAAAGCCTTGCTGTTTGGTCAACATTACCAATTTGCATTAGTATTACTTTCACTCAGTATAATTGGGTACCCTTGTAAGAGCCTTAGAGTAGCTGGCTTTGTAGTGTCTGGTAGCAGTAACTAAATTATAGTCTGGGCAAAGGGTAGCAGAGAGAGTAAATCTGTGCCAGCCTTTCCTAGGTGTGTGTGTGTGTGTGTGTGTGTGTGTGTGTGTGTGTGTGTGTGTGTGTGTGTGTGTGTGTGTGTGTGTGTGTGTGTGTGTGTATTCAAATCAAATCTCAGTGTGTGTTTGTGTCTGCTATTTGGAGCAGGGACACAGAGAGGGTGTTGGAGGAATTGGCTTGGATACTTTGCTGAGGACTCAATTCTACAAGTGTGCTAGCAGGGAGTTTTATTGAGGGCTTGGAGAGAAAGAGAGGGTAAGCCAGACCCTGGACTGAGTGTGCTCCCTATGTGCTCTTAAGGGAAATTGTGCTTGATGCAGAGCTGCATCTGGAAATTGTTTGTGTATTTATCATTGTTCCAAGTGAACATCCCTCACCCATGTCAGTGGTGAAGATTCAGGCTCCTTGATTACTGGCCCAGAAGGGGGGGATGTGACATGGTATATCAACAAGTGTAGGGCGTGCAAAGTCTCATCTCCTTTGCAGACTAGCTGTTCAGGTCTGGGATCTGGCTATGAGTTATCAGCTGACTCTTCAGGCAGTTTACATTCCTTTAGAACACAATCTAGTGGTAGACTCCCTGAGCAGGCTCACGAATGGATGCTTCACAGAGATGGGTTTTTGGACATAGTTCATTGGTGGGGTGTTCCTCATGCAGATCTTTTTGCCTCTCCTCTGAACAGACATTTTTCTGGTGCCTTTGCTGTATTGTTTTAGAAAATCAGTTATTTTGAAACATGATTTGCACAAGCTATCTACACAGGGGTTCTTGTTGTGAGTTGGATAATTGAGCCAAAATGGACGTTGGCTTTTGGAACCCATGCTTTGGGCTCTTTCTCCTAGTTTCACAATCTGGACACTACGCTTTGGTATGGCGAGTTACCCCTAGTGTAGTAGAAACAAAGGAAGAGAATAAAGCTCTAATGTTTGTGGATACTGTCAAAGTCCATACTGTGAATACAGTACAAACAGTAAACAATAGTAAGGGTAGCTATAAGCTTGAAAGTAGCTCAGAATTCTGTATATTGTCTTCTAAGTCCACGTTTAAGGCATTGATCTTTCTAATAAATTTTGAAGTTTTTGTTTATTCTTCGGGTGTATTCTATGCATAAACTGAAGCCCATAGGATAGAGCTGGCCTGATTACAAATGCAGAAAACACAGATTATTGCATCCTTGGAGAAATACTCGGAGCAAACAAATAACTGAGTTATAGTTCTTTTGAGACACTTTGCATGATTAAAAAGATTCATACTGTGCAGTTGCACAGTGATTTACTGACTGAAACAGCACCCCAAGTAGATCTAATGATCAGAACATTAAATCTGAACTCTAAAGAGGCATTGAGTCAAAACATGGAAACTATTGCAAGGGGCAGGTTTCATCTCTGTGTAGTACCGCATGACAACTTGCATGTTTGTGAAGCTCTGCAAAGTTATTTTATCTACAACTAATAGAACAGATATAAAAAGGAGAATGCTGTAACCATGTGTGTTATAAATAATCATAGTAGTACAGATATGTCACTGAGGGTTAAGAAATATTCAGTTACAGATGAATATGTGCTTCAAGTTGCTGATGGTATTTTAGAAAGATAGTGTGACTTGTTTACTGGTTTTGATTTTTTACAAGTGGAACTGGCATTGATGTCAACCCCCTTTTTTCCTATTTTGTACAGTGTGTTGGGATATTCAGCACCTCCAGCTAGTGTTCATACTGATGACTGGCTAGCCTTTACCGTTGTATATTGCATTACAATTCTGCCTGAGACTTTACCAGTTGTACATGCTCTGAGATAAGATCTAGTTGCACTTAAGGACAGAACTGAGCAGGAATTAAAGGACATAGAATTACTGGGAGTAAATGTGAATCAGACTTGTGTGGTTGGATAGGTGAATAGCATGGTAATAGTACTGAAGCAGCACAAGCCGAGAATACATTTAGCTCCTCAAGAAATTAATCAAAAGAGAGCATTCACCATTTCATTGTGTGATTTAAGAAGTAGCTGCTACTATGCCTAATGGTAAGATTTTCTCTGTTCTTGATGCTAGCTAAGAATTCTGGCAGATTAACCTAGAAGAGACCAGCTCAAAGCTGTTTACCTCGTTAAGCAGATAAAACGTTTCTAGGATTTATGAAATGATTCAAAGAGCACTAGCAGAGCAGAACAGAGAATTAAGGATAGACAGAATAAACCTGAAAATATTGTGATTTGTAAAGTTGAACTTACTGAGAGAACTCAAGCTAATTGACTCTTAAGGTTAGTTCTAGTAAAGAAAATATCTGATAAGGTCAAAACTGCAAACAGCAGATAGAGAGGTTAATAAGATGACTATATGACAAGGTGATGCTGAAACCCTCCTGAAAATATATTAAACTGTTTTGCTAGATATTTTGGGCATTTATATGCAGCAGATGGCATGCAAGCTTTCAGGAATGGAAAATCATTTGATATTTTTTTTATTTCTCTAAATTTGAATAAGCTTAATCAGTCATAGGCAGACTCCTTAATGACGGAGGATACTCTAGAGGAAGTACAGCATCTGTAGGCTAATCTGAATAAAGTTAAATCACCTGGCCCTAATGTCACTCCTGTAGAAATATATATTGAAGCTAAACAAATGTTTTTGAAAACTGTCATAGTCAAGGCTATGTTCTTGATTCAGCTGACCCTCTCCCCCCAGTCTTGGAGCAGGGAATAATTGCTGTAATTTTGAAAAACAGTACTGACCCAGTTAAAGTAGGGCTATATCACCCACTGTGTATTCTCAGCCATGATTATAAGCTTTTCACCACACTCTTAGCTAAAAGATTGGACAGTATACTTATTCTGTTGATTGTCTCATATCAAGCAGGATTTGTACCTGCCAGTGCCACTTGTGATAATTTGATAAAACCTTGCTTAATAGAAGACACCATTATAATGAAACACCATTTATAAGTATCAAGTATAGATGATGAAAAAGAATATAACACGGTGAGCTTGCACCATCTTTTTCAAATATTACTATGTCTGAAATTTCTTTGGGATTGTTAAATTGTTTCAATTAGTTTATCAAAGAGATTTGGCCAGAATAAAGCTGGGTAATAAACTCTTTCAGGTATTTAATTTAGGAAGAGATGTTGCCCACCGTCTCCCTTTTGTTTGTTCTTTATTTGGAACCCTTAGTGAGCAGGTTAAGGCAAAACTCAACTATTGGACATAGTTTACAGGGAATGTGTAAGGTTTCTCTGTAACCAGATGATCTTTTACCATAGTTGTCTAATTCAGAGCAGAATTTGGCTGTTATTTTTCAGGAATTGTATAAATTTCGAAGATTGGCAGGTTATAAAGTTAACAGACAGAAAACAAGAGATATATAGATAAATTATATTCCCTTAAGAGACAACAGCTGTGGGATTCTCTTTTTAATAGAACCTAATCACTGAACTTAGTTGGACTTAAAAGTTAGCTGATATACTGAAATGATCAATGAAGTTAATTTTCTGGGATATTTAAAAAAAAATGCTATGAATTTGTTTTAAAAATGGAAGGGATTTTGCATAGATATTGGACAAATGATACAGGCCATATTGTGGTTTATTCATCCTTTGGTAATATATGCTTTACAAGGTCTTTTTCTTGCTCTGCCAGTAGATTTTTTTCATAAATTATGGAAGACTACATCAGTATGTATTTGGGCAGGACAAACGACAAGGGTGGCCATGAATATGATTACTATGTATGGGGAATGGGAATCACTGATTTTGAGTTGTATAGCATTGCATCAAGGTTAAAACTTTTAAAATGGATTAACATCCAAAGACTATGAAGCTAGGTGGAAATTGGAATTTATTTTAATGTATGTGGGAGAAAACTGAGATGCTTAAAAGAGGATGTCTTGAAGAAGACAAAATGATAGAACAACAGCTATGGATTTAATGTCACTTATTAAAAAGGTGATGAAAAAGGCTAAAATGGATGAATGGCTTGAAGAGTTCTTACCAGTAAATGTGGCAATGGAATAGGGAATACAGAGTGGGCAAGTGATAAGAAATTTCAGTAGATTTTTAAAATTCCTGTACTGGAAACAGTTGATGCAAGCTTGTAACCTACACAACTTTAATGAAGAAACATGTATCTCAAACTTAAATTTATTCAGCTGGAGGCATTACAAACACTCCCACTAGATGGAGCTATTCAGCTCTACTTTCCTTAATGCCTTAGATACCCCTTTTGGAGCAAAATGAATCACAGTTAACTCTGCCCATTGGTTATCTAAAGAAACTAATCAATAAATGAAAGAATGTGACAAAGCTTCGAAAGACTGAAAAGGTTCTCCTCAAATACAGATCTCTTTAACTTTAAAACGCTCAAGAACTTATCTCAAGAAGAAAATCAATCAAGATGAGAACAACTATTATACAAAGTGCTAAAACATAAATCAGCACTACCCCAAAAGATTGTGATCAACCATCAGCAAGCTTCTGTATCCTGATCATGCCACCCAATCACCTTTGTCCTTAGATAGCAGCACCGAAGTCTTAGCTACCAAATTCAATGAGTATTTCATACATACAGCAGTCTCTCTATTGCATAACTTCAGCCCCTGAAACACCCTCAAACAATGCTGCCAATAATATGTTCTCTCTGAAACCATTTCCCACATCCACTATTAAAAAACTATTAAAACACTACTCTTGTCACAGATAATCTCCCCTCTGAATACATAATGCTTGCTGCTGATGTACTGGTACTTCAGTCTCCATACTGATCAAACTCTCTCTGCCTTATGGAAGAAATCATACATTTTACCATTACAGAAAGGAGATGATTCAACTAAACTTTCCTGTTTCAGACTGATTGCCATCCAGTCTCCCTTATCAAAAACTAGAAAAATGTATAAATTCCCAACTCCTTAAGTTTGTTCTCGATAACAGCTATCCGTCCCCAACACAGCATGGGGTCTGGCTAGGCCACAGTACTACTGCTGCCATTTTCAGCTTTACAGCTTCTATAAATCAAAACAGAAATAAAGGCAAGATAGTACAGAAGGTTTTCCTCAACCTCTCTAAAGCATTCGATACAGTATCACATACCCTTCTTATTAACGGGTTATTCATTTTAGACCTGTATGCTCATCACTTACAGGAAAATCCCAGTCAATGAAATGGCTTCACTCTTATTCCTCTTTCCTACCTATTACAGTTAGTGTCCTTCAGGGTTTCTTCATTGTCCCACTACATTTCAGTATATTCATCAGTTACCGTCATACTGCCAGCAAACATGCCACAAGGGTGCAGTATGCTGATGATTCCACTCTTCCATGCTCTACCAGCAACAATGATGAACTAGAACTATTTACCCAAGAATCTGTCACATCCATAGAAATCTGGGTTAATGATTCACAGCTTTTTCTGAAGCCTAAAAATATCTAAATTAATCTTTTTTATTTCCAAACAACTTTCCAGTTGGAACCTTCATTTCTCAGTAACCACATCTAATCTCACACAAATGGAAATTGTTCAACATACCAAAGTGCTAATTATCACCATAGACGAAAACCTCAAATTTAATTTTCATATAAGGAAATTATTAAGAAAGACTCAGTAGAACCTGGGCATATTATACAGGATCAAACCTTATCTAACGCTTGCATCTAAAATAAATCTTGTATCTGCTGTTGTGCTTCCCATTCTACTGTCTGCTTCTCCTATACTTGTCAACCTACAATCCACACTACTATTCCTCCTGAATTAGTGTTACAATGAAATTGCTAAATTTGCAACTAATATGCATACAAAATCCTACCATTGCCTAGCCTTTAAGCAACCCTCCTGGCTTGAGCTTCCTTACTTCTTTCACTTTCAAATTGGAGTTGCCGATAAACTAATTAAGAAACCCAATGAATGCCGAGTCTATCCAGTATCTTTTAACTCTGTACCCCCACAGATATCTTTATTCTGCACGTAAGTATAGGAGATGCCTAGAGTAGGGTGGAGAATAGAAAAGCAGATGCAATGTTTATTCTAGACTCATCAGAATGTTTCCCACAGTAAACCCTCATTTTTGGAGGTGCCATACTACAATATTTCTGTCCTGTATTTTGGAATGCCTCATTTTTAGGTCCATTAAAACAAGACATGCAGGAAATATGTGAAAGAATCTATCCAGTTAAGATTAACTTTACTGGATTTTTACTTTTGATTAGTATACTTAATACATAAATGAGAACTGAAGAAATCTTGCTAGATCTTATAAGGTTAGCTTTAAAAAATAATTGTTAAGAAAATGGAAGCAAGTGGTGCAGACTACAGGTGATGTAAAATGAGTACTGTTTTAAATGCAAGATCTAGAACTGGCTACACAGAATCTGGTCTCAAAGGGAAGACTGTAGTAAAATGCATTTCTGGATTTTGAATATGACTTTGTAGTATAAGGCTGAATGTCTTTTTCTTAAGCCGTTGAGATTCTTGTAAAGAAAATGTATTTATTTATTTGGCATTTGTTTACCTGGAAAGTCCGACTGGGTCATGAGTTACTCATTTTCAGCAGAGGCCCAGGGAGAAAAGCTTCAGATACATATGTTTGACAGAATAAAAGACTAAACAGATATAATAAAGTCATAAAATTCAAGCACAAATATGAAAGCAACACATTATTATGCCTGTTAAGTTCCTATTCTGACAAACTAAAGTAATAACATTCAAGCGCAAATATTAAAACAACACATTAGTTTGTCAGAATAAAAACTCAACAGACATAATAAGGTCATAGTGTTCAAACATAAATTGTATGGGAAGCCTGATAACAGGAAGATGCAGTGTTATTTACATAATAGATGATTATTATAATGATTATTAATATTCTATGGGTCATGCAATATGGTGATAGATTACATTGGTAAAGCCATAGGATAGTACAAGTAGACAAGGGTAGGGTGTGATAGAGGGGATAGTAGGAGTACTGTAGATGTGGAAAAGGTATGAGTATACCTCGGGAGTATGTATAGAGGAAGGGAGGGGAGGGTAAGTTAGTGGGGATAGAGAGAGTAGAGGTAGAAAAAGGTACAAGAGTACTTCATCCTGGGCTCATACAGGAGCAAATCTAAGCTTTGTTGAAGTATTATTTTATACAGGTTTTGAAAGCGTGCAGGTTAGTAGCAGTTTTGATAGTTAAAGGAAGGGATTTGTATAGTTTTTGCCACAGAGCAAGAGTAAAGGCTTAGGTCTGGGGTTTTGTTAGGTTTATAAGTTGTGAGGAGATGTTTGTCTTCAGATCTGAGATGCTTTTTTGGGATATAAAAGTTTATTAAGGACAAGCTAGTGGGTTGTGGATGATTTTTTGTACCGTAGTAAGTTGCATGTATTGGAGGTGGAGGGGGAGTTTGGCAAAGATAACTGAAGGACTGGAAGGAGCTATCAGTCTTGTATTCTGGGGTGCTACTAAGCAACAGCATGATTTGCAGTTAATTAAATTGCTTGATAGATTGAGGCAAAAATTATGAAGCTGAAAGGCTGAAGCTGAACAGAAGTGTTAAATCTGTGTATTATCTATTGAAAACAAGGAGGACATGTTTTTGTTACTGATATTTCAAATGTGGTCCAGATAAAGTCAGGAAGATGTTAATATGCAGAAGTCTTGTCATAAAGTATCTCTTATGTGATTCCTTGGCATGGTGTGGTATCTTTCCAAGCTCATTCCAAATTTGCCAGACATGATGGTACCATTTAGGAAGCTGATTTTTATCAGTAGATCAAAACAGGAGCTTTGAAATGCTTAAAAGTTACTTTCTGGAACTTCTGAAATGAAATTCTATGATGTGACACAGCCTATTGTTCTGCAAGGAGATATCACACAAGTGCTAGGTGTAGAGTTACAGCTTGGGTAAAGAGCTTTGACTAATGCTTAGACTCACTATACTCAGATTGAAAAGGAAATAGTGGCCATAGTTTCGGTTTTCAAAAATGTGAATCTGAGAACAAGTCACTTCAAAGTATGCTCAGGAAACCTCTTCATACATTTTCATCAAGACTACAAGTAATGTTATTGTATTTATAAAAAATGTGATCTGCAAGTTCAATATAAAACAGAAACTCTAGTCCATATGGTTGATATCCTGAGTAGAGGAAGAGTTAGTGGAAAGACATTTGGAAGTTCTTCAGAAGTTTGTTGCAGTCAGGAAGAAGGATGACTTGAAGCTTCAGTTACAATAAAATGTACTAATGAATATTTAGCCAAATATAATAAATTATGTCATCCAAATGTTCATGTTTACTCCTCATATTAAAATGAGTTTAACTGTGTACAAGGTTTATTGTTTAACAGATGCAGAGACAGTATTCCTACTGAGCAAAATGAAGCCATGTTTATCAAAATGCATGAGTAATATTTAGGAATCACAAAGTGGAAAGAAAGGTCTTGTGTTGTTGTTTATGGGGCTAGAAATTTTGAACAGACTGAGCAAATGGCTCGAATTCGCGATGCTTGTAGTATGTTGTGACGTCCCCACTCCGGACCAGTAATCAAGGAACCTGAATCCTCACCACTGACACTGGAGTAGGACATTCACTTGGAATACAAATAGATACACACAGTATTTCCAGAAGCATACCTTTCTGCATCAAGCACAGTTTCCCTTAGGAGCACACAGGGAACACACTCAGTCCTGGGTCAATATTTCTCTAACTGTCTCCTTCCAGGTCCCCGTTAAGAAGGGTTGAGACCTCAGCCGAGTGTCCAAGCCAAGTCCTCCATTACCCTCTCTGTGAAACTAGTGCTTTGTGTCCCTGCTTCAAGAAGCTGGCAAGCACACTGTGAGATTTGATTTTCACACACACACACACACACACACACACACACACACACACACACACACACACACACACACACACACACACACCTGGGAAAGGCAGGCACAGATCTACTAGTGAGGCCCCCTTCTGCCAAAACTGTAAGATAGTAACCCAGCCACCAGACAGCCCAAAGCCAGCTACTCTAAGGCTCTTGCAAGGGTACCCAGTTATACTGAGTGAAATTGATATTAATACAAATAATAATGTTGACTAAACAGCCAGGCTTTCAGGAGTGTTCACAGTATCACTAACAGATATAAGTACTCTCAAAGGTTAAATGTTTTCTAAAGGACCAGCCACAATGAAAAGTTTAAATATATTTAATAGAAAATAATAAAAGAACATGAACATACTAAATATCTGTTTACAATAAACACCAGAGTTTTAAACACAAGAAGTATTAAAAATAACACAGCTGGAAAAATTCACACAGTTACAGAAAAGCAATGCATAACTATTCTCACTATATTTTCCTGATTGATCTAGAGAATTACTGTTCCTGCTTACTTAATATAGCAAGGCAAGATGAAGTAGGGGAGGGATCCCTTCTATGTCTGGTTCCAAGAAACAGACTTCCCTGAAACTTCTGTCACACCTAATATTAAAACATTATTTCTGTACAGAATGGCATCACATACATCTGGTCACCTGACTTCTGGTTCTCATGCAACCCCCCCCCCCCCACATTGCTAGAAACTGCCAGGATTTAGCATCTGCATGTCAGTAATACACACACAAAGAGCATTGCTCAGATCTGGTGCAGCTTCTGTGTTCACCAAGTGCTAGAAAATAGTCTCTGTCCACATAGAAGATATACATTTTTGAAAAATAAAATACCCAGTGTCCCCTTAAGATCATTTTAAAACTAAAAAAAGTAGTTTATCTTCTTTCACAAGAAGAAATGATCATGCACCTAACAGCAATAGACAGGTGGCCAGTGCTAAGCTGTGTGTGTGTGTGTGTGTGTGTGTGTGTGTGTGTGTGTGTGTGTGTGTGTGTGTGTGTATAGACATTTCTGTATCAGATTTCATATCCTTCAGAAAATGCATGTTAACATAAATCATTGTATTCTAGCAATTTTCTAATTTTATGACAGAATCACCTAGATCCATATTTTACACTGTCAAGTGGCTGGCAGTGCCACGGCGCACAGTCTCTGATCCATGTTCTCCTATCTTGAGAATGCTGCACACCACAGTAGATGCCCAAAGCAGTTGGTCTGTACAAGTCTTCCTCCATAGGGGACATTGTAGAGTCTGTGCTTCTGCCCACAGCTCCATTCATTGGTGAGTTTTAGATGGAAACACTCAGCATGATGTTCATGAGTGGGAGGAACCCCACAGAGACACAGGGAGAACATGTAAACTCCAAACAGGCATTGGTCAGAGATCGGGATTGAACTTTGTACCTTGTGCATGGGAGGCGAAGACCTTAACCATTATGCTAATTGGTTTTCTCCTTACAAAATGTTCTTTACATTTCTATATACAAAAGTATACTTATTTGTACAAAACGATACTTACACTGACACATTAAAAAATAGCATGACTTAAGTTTTTCTTCTCCTTTGTGACATTCCTGTTCTATTCAGTTTACAGATGGTAAGCTAGGTTGGCTGTGAATGAAATCTTATGATCCTTTATTTAGGAATTTCTCTCACTGGACCTTATGTAATCTCACGTATCATATCTTAAAAGGACCACTACATATACAATCAAAACCTGTCAACAGCACAGTAATTACTTACTAATAATTTTATTTTATTTTTTCTAACCCTGAATAATTATTGGGGTATAAATGCTATTTTATTGAATACCAACTTTTGCCCATAATCCACTGTGTCTCATACATGATGAGATTACTGTACCCTAATCTGTTCTGTCAGATGGCAGTCCTATTCACAAAGAATGAAAGTAGTGAGAAATGCTGTCTCACTTAGGAATTCTCACTAAAAAAACAAATTTTTTTTGCAATGACCCATCATATTTGTTCCATACATGTATGTTACATCATCTATGAAAAGCTCTTGCAAAAGGATAGAGAAAAAAATGAGATAACATCACCTTTTCGGAAGTGATATTTTTTGAGATTCAGGTCCTGTTTTCCTTCCCTGAGTTAGCCAGAGTGTCATATTTCCAAAGCTCAGTTAACTAATGAAGGTGCTGTCAGTAGTTATCATGTTTATTCAGTTTTAAAACAGAAAAAGCTTTATAGACCTCTGGCCCCAGGGAAGGAAAAATACAGCTTTATATGACAACACTAAGCCAAAGAGTTGAGAATTTTTAATATGAATCCATTTATGATCTCAGTGGATGAGAAATAAAAAAAAGAGCTACAGGTAACTGGGTGTGTTTTCCTTAGGAAAAATGATGCAAGATCAAGGGAAACAATTCCTAGACTTGGAGAAAGCAAATGACAAGGTCCCAAGAAAGCTGATCTGGGCAGTACTGTGGTGGTTTGAAGTCCCAGAAACATTGGTAGAATTAGTGCAGGCTATGTACAAGGACCCAATGACTGAAAAACGAACAGTGGTCAGCCTCACAGAGGGGTTCCTAGTGGGAGTGGGTGTACACCAGGGTTCCGCTCTGAGCCCACTGCTGTTCATACTGGTGATGGACTACATTAGCAAACAGGTTGGGGGGGACAGATCAACAAAGCTGCTGTATGTAGGCGATATGGCATTACAGGCAGACTCTGAGTAAAAACTTCAGCAAAGGATAGGAGAAGGGTATGCAAAACTGAAGGCACATGGGATGAAACTAAGCACAGATGAGACAGTGATAACAGCAGCAAATTGGGGAAATCAGAAAAAGCTGAGAATTGAGATAGAAGGGAAGATAGTGGAATAGGTAAACAGCTTCAAGTATCTGGGAGGGGTGGTTGAGGAGAAGTGAAGTCTGAATGAAGAGGTCAAAGCTAGAATCAGAGGGGCTGCAACCAACTGGCATAGAGTGTCAGGTGTAGTCTATGACAGAAGAATGCCAAAGAAGCAGAAAAGTAAGGTGTACAAGACAGTGGTGCGACTAGTACTACTGTATGGTACAGAAACCTGGGCAGTAAAGGCAGAACAGTTGAAGAAGCTAGAGGTGATGGAAATGAAGTGCCGGAGAAGGGCGGTAGAATGCATATGGTGGGACAGATGAAGAAATGTCGACATAAAAGCAGAAGCTAAAGTAGGTCCAATTGTATAGAAGATCAAAGAGAACAGATTACGGTGGTTTGGACACATATGCAGAAAAGCAGAAGACAGTCTGGTGAGGAAGATTTGTGACAGACAGGAAGAAGGTAAGAGGAAGCGAGGACATCCAACAAAGAGGTGGATGGATTGTGTGAAAGAAGATCTGTGACATTCAGGCATGAGTGTTGAAGAAGGCAGGAGTGTGGCACTGAATCGAGAGAGATGGGGACAATTAACAAGATACCCTGACACCATGTAGAAAATGGGAAAACAGAGGCCTGCTGCTGCTGATGAATTTTCTAATTTTATAAAATAAATATTTAAAATATGTCAGTATTTTAAGCCTTTGCCCCCCCCCCCCCATTATTTTAGGCTCTGTCAAGATTTCTTGTGTCAAGAGGTTGAGAGGTATGATAGTTATGCAGGACAGGACAGCACAACAGAAAAAATCCAATGCTTTTCAACAGCATTTAAATGCTTCTAATTTGGCCTCCTGCCACTGTATATTTGCAGACTCAGCTGGATAAAGTAAAATATTTGTATCCGTAATTCTTTGAACCCTTTCTGTCATGTTGTCCCACTTAACAGAACATCTTTTCCCTGAGAGCTGTAAAGGTAGTGATTCCAAGTCGTTAGTGAGAACACGTATTTTAACTTCTGCCTTAAGAAGAAAATTGTCCTACATTCCTGTCAAGTTACTGACTGGTTACAATTAACACCAGTTACAATTAACACCACATAGCAGTAACAAAGTGCTAACTGTTGTAAATAGTGGTCATAAATATAAATGTAACACCAGCTGGTGGATGGTGCAACAACAAATGGACAAGTGGGAATATATATTTCATTTATTTATTTTTCCAATACCTGCTTTAGTGTATTCAAAATTGTAAAGAAGTTGGGGTTTATCCTCAATGGCAATTGACATAAAGCAGGAAGGCATTTCTGGATGTGACACCAGTCTATCTCAGGACATGGGAAGAGCTTGGGACCAACAGTTATAAAAACAGTTGAGCAGGATGGCAGAGGCAAGAACAGTTCTGGGAGAACTTCGAAGACAGGCAATATTGTACAACAGGATAAATAACAAAAGTGAAAAATATATTTGTAAGACCGAAACCACTGTAGGCTAAATAAAAAGCGTAGACATATTAGTAGTGCCGATTATAAAACTGAGAAATGATAGAAAGAATAAGTTTAAACTACAAATACTTGACAGGAGGATGAATTGAGCCCTAAGTTTTATAAAAGTGTCAGAAGTGACCCCTTTACAGAGAAAATATTTTGGGGAAATGTAGAAGTATGCCCTTTCATATTCTAAACAGTCAGTCTTAGTAACATCACATAGACAAGGTTCAGTGATAAAATCTGGCCAAACTACATGGGGGAAAGAACAATTAACCATACAAGCATATTGATATCCAAACTAATCAGTAAGGATCAGGTAGGGTTTGTTTAGCTGTACCCCCTAGCAATCGTAGTCAATATGGACAGTAGAGGCATTTGATAAGGTACAGTGGTAGCGTCTGTGAGGGAAAGAGATGCATAGACTGAGATTCCCTGAGAAATTGTGTATCCTGCAGATAAATTCTGGTTAAGGCCAAGTGAAAGCTGAATGGTGGAAACCGTTAAATAATTATGGATTACTGGTAGACAAGACAGGAATATCTGCTCTCCCCTATAACCTTCTGCTTTTTTTACTCTGTGAAGATCTCTAGCATAAGAAATCAGAAATGCATGATGCGTCACTAGCAGAAAGGAAACATAAACTGAAGTAGTATGCAGAGGAGTTGCTGTTACTTATTAGGAACCAAGAAAGCTGTAGTAGAGGAATGTGCAGTATGCTGAGAGCATGCAAGACAAACATAACGAAAGAAAAAGTAGTATTACCATCAGAAGATACCCCTGATATAGACTTATATAATTCCGAAACAGTCAGTTACGGTTATGTTTGCTTCTATGTTTGTTTATTTATTTATTTTGGCCTGTAAAATCCTGATAATTAAAAGTCATTTATTGTGGAAGCCCATAGAGAAAAACAGCAACTACAGTGCAGTACAATAAGTCATTGCAGTATGGCAAATAATCAGTGCAATAAATGAAATTAGTCTGCAAAGAAAACACGTGAAAATAAAAATAAAAAAAATCAATAAATGCAATGTATGTTTAAATGTGTCATGACTTATACAGCTTCAGCTAAGTGTAAAAGCAGATGAGGTAGTATATGACTAGAGACTAAGAGGACAGAAACCAAAATAGTAATAAGGAATGTGGAAATTAAAAGACCTAGACATACAAAAAAAGCTAGAAGAAATTATTGTACTGGACAGACATGAAGTACAAAATGGTCGTGAAACAGCACAATGAAATTAAACTGATTTCACCTGTTTCAGATTGTTCATTTCTTTTCAGCTTCTGCTTCTCAAGAAGGCAAATAGATTTATTAGAAATTCCAGTGATTGACCTGATCTGTATCTTAATTTAAAGGTAGACCCTCTAGTCTTACTGTAAATACAGAGCAGTTCCACAGGATGGCAATGTTTTTGACTTCTCTTCTACCTTGTAAAGATCCCAAAACCTTACAGAAATTTAGAAAAAGGGTATTTGCTTCCACTAATTTGCCCATTAGTTGATAACTATTGCATAGATGTCTACAGCAGGCTTCTGCTTTGGACAAGATCCTAGATACTCTCTAGTGTTTGCTGGACTGAGGATTGATATTTAGGGCAGATGGTGAGAATTTATGCAATTTGTTGTGTTGATTATTCCTTAATGCATTTAATATAGCTACAACCACTGCATTAACAGTTAAAAATGGAAATGTGTTCATTAAGAAAACATTCCTTTCAAGATTATCTAAAACAGGTAGTGTGAGTTATTCAAATAACCAAGGATACTTTTTGACAAACCAGTAGCTGACCTCTGCAGACATGTAACAATGTAAACAAAACAGAACAGTTATTTTTCTAAGTCTTGAATGACTAACATTGACTGGCTTTATCCAAACAATCCTCACATCACTAGCTTTTTATTATGGTAGATAACATTATGAAAGGGCAACTTAAGTCACTTTTCACAGTCTAACTACCTGACAAAATAGTTGTTTACCCAAGTTGTTGATTGCACAAATTGTAGAGTGGTCACATGACGTGCAGATATTTTGCTGAGTATTCACCTTCCAGTTCCTCAGACTTCATCTGGAATGAGGATGAGCCTCTCGAGTGCCAATCATCTGGAGAGCCAGCCAGAAGACTAGACAGCTGCCACCCGCAGTGTTGCAGTAATACAGACCAGAAAACAACCAGAAGAATTCCTGAGGAAGAACATATCCAGATGTCACAGGATGAAGAAGATTGTGAAGATGCAGTAGCTGCTGGATAGTGACTGATCTACTGAGCTTGCCTCCCCAAAATAAAAGGTGAATATGGTCACCATCCATAGTTCCAAAATGATAAACAAATCATACCAGTATTATTAAAATAAGATATTATTAATATACATATAAAAATCAGTAAGTACTTTCTTTTGAATTAATCAGACTTCTTCAGTCTGGGTAATTTAAAAACAAAAGTATTGACTCTCTATTTTTAAATGAAGTGTGTTTTGCTAATGCTGGTGAGAATCTTCTTTTATTGTTGAAAAATGAATTTACACTAAGACCTTGCAGGTAATATTACAAAAAAAAAAAAAAAACAGCACATGTTAATATCCCACATATAGCTGATACAGGAGACAGGGTGTAAATTCTGAAATCAGGACTGTTCCATTTGAATCAGGATAGGTGGTAATGACCTTCACCTTTCCCCATCCTGTGATGGCTGGCAATACAGTAATCTAGAGCTACCATATCCCAAGCACTCTTTGTTACTGAAGGTCTCTGATACTAGTACTGTCTAACTTGTCAGATCCCAGGATAGTCTGCAGTTCCCCCTTTTGCTTCACAGACTCCTGGCATTACAGAGAATCATGTTCCAGCCCTCGATTTTGCTCTCCCCTTCCAACTTCCTACCTTTCCCAGTATCCTCTGTGCCCACTTCCCCCGATTGTGCTCTCCTTTCTTATTTAGTATCCTTCTGATGCTTCATTATTCTTTTTTCATCATCTCAGTTTTTAAGGCAATGTACTTAAATTGAACTAAATATAATTTAATTAAATTTAATATAATTTCTTTTTTTCTACAAAATGTCTTTACCTTCACCTTTATGTTAAATAGAAGGTGCTACAGTATTTGTAAAAAAGTTTGGTATGATTCATTTATTTATTTAATTTATTTTACATTTGTTGACTGGGGATAGTCTAACGGGATTTATGTCCATTTTCAGTAGAGTCCCGGGGAGGTAAGCTCCAAGAGATTACTAGACTACTAACGTACAGGTACTAGTTGTTATACAGTTAAATACTACAAATTTTAAACAGTTCAGGAATCTTCACAGTTTATACAAAAAACATGTTACAAGCATTAGATAAGATATTTTAGACTTTATGTACAAGACTTCATTAGTAACTAGAAAGTAATTGTTAAACAAATACATACTTCAAGTTTCAACAGTTCAGCAATGCTCACAGTTTAAACAATACTTGTTGCCTGCCTTAGGTAGGATGCTTTAGAATTATATGCAGAATAATTTAACTAGGTATTTTAAATTATCTCTATTAGGATAAGATATGTTTTTGCCAAGGATAGGCCTTGATCTAAAAAGACACATATAGAGCAGGAATTAGGCCTTAAGAGAGGGTATTTGGGATATAGTATGAGATTAGTCTGGATTTGTACAGGGACATAACCAATGGGTTTTAAGATAGAGTTTCAGATTGTGTTTAAAAAGTGTAAATGAAGACAGTGATGTAGGTTCATGGGGGAGTTGGTTCCAATACTTTCCAACTGCATTTGAGAACAGAGCATCTCCTGCCATGTTATTAGATTTACATGTTGATACAAGTAGTTTATTAGATGAGCGTAAAGTTGCAAGGTTCTTATATTGGGTAATGAGACTAGTATTGGGGTATTGGTAGGTTGGAAAAGGGTTTTGTGCGCAATGGTGAGTTGTTTAAAGTGAATCTGATTCAGAAGCTCTAACCAGCCTAATTCTTTCAGATTATGGCAGTGATGGGTCCTAAAGGAGGAAGCAGTAGCAAATCTGGCAATGCTATTGTAAGCGTTGGCTAGCTTGTTAAGGTTATTTTTGACAAGTTAGTATATATGGAAGAAGCATAGAGAAGTGTGGAGATAAGGTGGGAATAGGCAATAGTGGTTCTGGCTTGTGGGGAGAGAAAGGGTTTTATCCTATAGAGGGAGCCTAGTTTCCTGTTGACAGTTTTTATGGTATTGTTAATATGGGTTTCAAAGTTCAGGTTATCAGTAGTTACCCCTAGACGTTTAGTTGTTGGATCGGGAGATATGAGTGTACCATTATTGGATAAGACTGAAAAGTTCACTGGGAGTGATTTACGGGTAGGAGTGAAGAGGAGAAGTTTGTTTTTTTGGGGGTTCAAGAGGAGGCAGCATTGTAGAAACTAATTTTCTGTTTTATTGAACATTGTCTGAGTTAGAATCTGTAGTTGGGATTGAGATTTAGCTGAGCAGATTATTGTTGAATCATCTGCGTATTGTACATAGTTAAAGGAATAGCTAGGTTGAGGTCATTGATAAATATTGAGAAAAGGAGGGGGCCTAATATAGAGCCCTGAGGAACACCTAGGGTAACTGGGAGATGGGATGAGAGGTTGTTGTCCCATAGCACTGCCTTCTGTCTATTATCAAGGTAGGACTGGAACCATTTTATAGTCTTTGTGTCCAGAGAGAAGGATTTTAGAATATTGAGAAGTAAGTGGTGGTTGACCATGTCGAATGCTTTTGAAAGGTCGATGTAAAGTGCTGAAGAGAGAAGATTGTTATTACGGTTTTTATTGATGCTGCCAGTGAAGGATGGGAGTGCAGTTGTTGTACTGTGGAAAGGCCTGAAGTCATGTTAAGATTTGGCCAGTAAATTGTTTGGAGTAGGTGGTCTAGTAACTGTCTGTGGATGCACGTTTCCATTATTTTAGCTATTGGGGAAAGTAGAGCTATAGGACGATATTTAGTATATTCTCTGGAGTTTCCACTCTTGTGTAGGGGGATAATGTAGGAGATTTTCCAGATGGTGAGAATAGTGCTTTCTTGTATGGTTCTATTTATCAGCAATGATACAGGATAAGCTATGACTTTGGCTGCCTTTTGCAGGTATTCAGCAGGTAGCTGGTCAGCTGAGGGGGTAGCAGGTTTTAGTCTACTTAAGAGGTTGCAGATGAGGGAAGTTGGGACAGGTTGCAGGTTTAGAGTTGGGAAAGAGTTAGTAGTATTGGTTGGAAGGGCAGAGCTATTGGCTGTTAGTTGATTAGCAAGTGTTTGGATGGTCTTAGTGAAGAAGGTATTAAAAGCATTAGCAGTTTGCTTTGGATTGTCGGAATTTGATCCTATAGGGGGTGATGTTGCAGATTGGCCTGGTTGAAGTAGTCTGTTTATGCTAGCCCAGAACTTTTGTGGATTATTTTGGTTGGTCTGTTGGAGGTGGAAGTAAAAGTTTTTTTTATCTTCGAGTATAGCTTTCTTAGTCTCATTTCTTTTTTTCCTGAATTGTTGTTGGTCTACGGGGTTTTTAGTTCTCCATAGTACCCGAACTTTATTTCTCTGTTGAATTTTCTGCCTGGTTTTCTTTGTAAGCCATGGGGCAGTTTAAGATTTAATTTTGATGGAACGCTTTGGTGCATGGTGGTTAAGGATTGTTAAGAATTTTGAGTTAAAGTAGTTTGTTGCTTTGACAAGTGGGAGGTATTTTATAGGTGACCAATCACATTCTTTTAGTTCAGCTTGGAAGTTATTGGGGTTAAAGTTTCTGTTGCTTCTTAATGATGTTCTTCGTGTTTCACTGTTGCAGTCATTACATTTGGGTAATCTGCTGGCAGGTTGCCCTCAGTCGGCCTGAATAACAAAGTCTTGGGTCCTGCATCGGTTGCTGTCTCCTCTTCCATGACATCAGGTCGTCAGGGGTATAAAACATGCAGCAGACGCCATTTTAATCAGTCTTTCTTGCCGTGTGGTGCCCGAAACAGAAGCAGTTCGCAAGTGCCGGTCAGCCTACTCCTGAAATTTTCGTTTTCGAGTTTCAGAACCAAAGTCTTCAAACTAAAGCTAAGTACCCCATTGGGAAAACTTTTTCTTGCTCCTTACTTATGTCAGTAAAAGTTAATAATTGTATTACTTGTGGGAAGCAAATACCTCATAAGGATTTTCACTTGTACTGTATTCCTTGCATAGGCCCTGATCACAATGTGTCTTGCGGTCAGTTTTGTGCTAAATATAACCAATGCACTATTAAGCGTCGATATATTTTTGCTTCTAAATACTTTGGCTCAAGATTTAACTATCCTGAAATGTCGTCGGTTAGCAATCCGACTACCGGAATTCACAAAAAAATGCAAAGAAAAAGACAGAGACAGACCATCAAGGTTCAAAACCGATGACGAAGCTTCTCCTAAGCCAGTTGCCGGTTCGCTGGTACTCAGTGAGGTGCTTTCGCAGCCCCTGATGCTGGCTACTTTTGAGTCGCAGGCCTTTACCAAGACCCATTCGGAGTCCGGTATGCCGTGAGATTCTTCAAGTATTGAACCCGTGGATGTCTCTCCCTTGGATGGGTCTGGAGCCACTGAGCAGGCACCGGCTTCTGAGGGTGTTTTCAGGCCTAAAGATTTATATATTAAACCAACACCATCATCAAAAACAAGGCCAAAACCAACTTCTATGTCTAAAAAACTGACGCATGAGTCATGTGCTCAGGCCCCTATGCCTAAAAAACAAATGATCAAAATGGCTGAGGATTTAATTACCTTGATCAGGGGTTCCCAACCCCCTCCTGCTAAGAGGCCTAGTCAAGGCACTGATTATGAATCTTCAGATCAGGTTTCCATTTCTTCTGATTCCTCTTCTGATCAGGAATTTTCTATTCCCCCTTATGAGGACTCTGATGCAGAAGAATCCATCCCTTCTGCTTCTCCTCCTGAGGATTTTTCTTTTGGAGAGACTTTGCATACCTTAAGGGAACATTTTCAGTGGGAGAGTCAGGACTTCTCAGAATCCAAAAAGAGGCTTAGGGATTTTCTTCTTCTTCCTCAGCATAGGCCTTTGGCTATACCTCCTGTTTTAGACATTGTTGATGATGTTTTCTCAGAATCCAGCATGGCTCCTGATTCCCTGCCTCCAGCTCCTAGTAAGCCAGACAGATATTACAGGGTTCCTGACTCCCACAAGTTTATTTTCAAAAATCCTACTGCTGACCCTGAAACAATTTCTCAGGGTCCCAAGGGTGTTAAGGCTTCTACTGCTAAAAATCCTACCTCTTCTAATAGAGACTCCAGGGCGCTGGATAGATGGGATAAGAAGGTTTATACATCTGCAACCCTGGCAATCAGGGCTTTAAACTGTCAATTTCATATGCTTAAATATCAACAGCATGTCATGGGCTTACTTAAACAGAAAATTATGTTGATTTCTGATTGTGTGGAAAATAGAGTTACAGGATTTATTGCATTCAGCTGAACAAGTTGGAAAGCATACTTTGCAATGTGGTTTTGATTCCTTGGAGGCCACTTGCAGGGCCGCCATAACTGGATCTGTGATAAGAAGCCATGCTTGGCTCAAGGAGCAAAATCTGCCTGATCATGTTAAAGCTAAATTGTTAGATGCTCCTTTACAGCAGGACAGTCTGTTTGGTAATAAGGCAGAAGAAGTTTTGAAAAAGATGGAAGACAAAGCTAAATCTATGCAAACTGAAAAATATTTCTTGCAAGTGCAGCCACCCAGGTTCAGTAGGCACTGGCCTACTAAGAATTGGTCCTTTCCAGTACTCAACAGAGCCGCTCAGGTCAAACCCAGACACTCCAAAGGCTCCTGGTTTCAGTCACAAGGATCTTACAGGACAAAACAATGGGGTGCCACCACCTCCAAATTAGGAAGTAGCAAAGCACCCCCATTTCCAAGCATTTATCTTTTGGCAGCCCCTTTGGGGGGAAAATTAGCACTTCATGCTCAAAATTGGCATCTAATTACCCAGGACAAGTGGGTCTTAAGTATAGTATCCCAGGGATACAGATTTCATTTCCACATGTTTCCAATTCCAAACGGATGGCCAGATCTGCCTCCAAATCAGTGGGCAGAGGCCCAGAAACAAGTCATGTCCCTCATGGATATGGGGGCTATTCAACCAGTGCCAGAAAAGGAAAAAGGACAAGGTTTTATTCAAGACTTTTCCTGATACCCAGAAAAGACAAATCATGGCGTCCAATTCTGGACTTATCCATTCTAAATACCTTCCTGGACATTCCAAAATTCAAGATGCTGACTCTACAACAGGTACTGCTTATGCTAGGCAAGGATGCCTGGTTGGTAACTCTAGACTTAAAAGAGGCTTACCTGCATATCCCAATCAGGGAATCTTGCAGAAGATACCTCTGCTTCAAAGCAGGCTATTTGCATTACCAGTTCTCTGCACTGCCCTTTGGCTTATCTACTGCGCCCATGGTCTTCACAAAGTGTTTGGCACCAGTGATGGCATTTTGCAGACAAAAAAACATTCAAATTTATCCTTATCTGGACGATTGTCTAATTCAGGCAGAAGACAAGGACACTCTTCTACAACATCTGGCATTTGTAAAAAGGCTCCTAACATGCCTAGGGTACACCATAAATGAAAAGAAATCACAACTGGTACCCTCTCAAATAATTACATTCCTGGGTGCAAGCTTGAATACAGCTGCCCAGATGGCTTACCTCTTGCCAGACAAGCAAATTCAGTTGATAACATACTTCAAACAAGTGGCCACAAAAATCCAGCTATCTGCAAGACAAATTCTGCAGGCTTTGGGGTTCATGGCATCCTGCATTCTACTAATTCCATATGCAAGACTGCATATGAGGAAACCTCAATGGTACTTAAAAAGCTTATGGAGTCAACATTGTCACAGCCTGGAAACAATGATTTCTCGCATTCCTTGCCTGCAACAGGAGTTCCTATGGTGGGCAGAGGCCTGTCACCAAAACAAGGGACTGTCATTCATTCTACCCCCTGCCACCCAAACCCTGACTACAGATGCATCAGACTATGCTTGGGGGGCCCATCTGGCAGGGAGATGCATTCAGGGCGAATGGAGCCCAAATCAAATGCACCTACATATCAACCAGAAAGAAATGCTAGCTGTACAGAATGCTCTGACAACCTTCAAGGACTTCCTTCATATAGGACAACTACTGATAAAGACGGACAACACCACAGTTATGTGGTACATAAACAAGCAGGGGGGTACCCACTCCTATCCTCTTTGCAGACTAGCCATGGCCTTGTGGAACACAGCACTGACTTACCAAATACATCTACAAGCTCAATTCCTGCCAGGAAAGCAAAATACTCTGGCAGATGACCTAAGCAGAAATCTTATGGACCCACATGAATGGATCCACAAATCTTCAGCATGTTGACATGAAAATGGGGAAGCCCAGACATAGATCTTTTTGCCTCTCCCCAAAACTATCAGTTAGGCAAATTTTGCACAAGAATTCATCACAAAAAAGCTTGGAAAGTTGATTCTCTATCCTTCAGCTGGAAAAACCTATCGGTCTATGCCTTTCCCCCTCTGCCTCTGCTCTCCAAGGTTTTACTAAAAGTCAGACAGGAAAAAACAAAAATGATTCTGATTGCTCCAGACTGGCCTCGCCAACACTGGTACCTGCTTCTAAGGAATATGTCACACCTTCCTCTGTGGTACTTGCCTCAGACACCTCATCTATTGTCTCAGCAGAACTATCAAATTCTGCACACTCCGCTCCAAACTCTGAATCTTGCAGCATGGCTAATCAACTAATTTCACCAGTCACATTTCTCAGTAAACCTGTGATGGATGTCATTTTGGAGGCTAGAAGGCCTAGTACTAGAAAATCTTATGCTGATAAATGGAAGAGATTCTGTGCCTGGAACCAAGCACAAGGAATGAACACAACAATGCCCAATATTCCTCAGATTCTGAATATTTAACTGAGATGCTTCACAATTGCCTATCTTTTTCCTCTATAAAAATCCATGCCTCTGCCATCTCGGCTCATTACAACACAGAGCCCTCCTCTCTTTTCTCATCCCCTGCTAAAGCAGTACCTCAGAGGGGCCAAAAATTTGAGACCTCCCAGGAGAGCACCAACTCCTGCATGGGACCTCAATTTTGTGCTAGAAAAACTCACCCTACCTCCTTTTGAACCAGCAGCTACTGCAGACATAACATTTCTTTCTTGGAAGACAGCTTTTCTTTTAGCAGTCACTTCAGCTAGAAGGATTTCAGAACTACAGGCTCTCATGGCAGTGGAGTCTTTCATTATCTTTTACCAGACAGCGTGGCCCTCAGGACCAATCCATCTTTTATGCCTACGGTGGTATCCAGTGTGGCTTTTAACCAGACCATTCATCTGCCAACTTTTTTCCCAAATCCGCAGAACAAGGGGGAGTGGATTCTGCATTCATTGGACGTGCACAGACAACTAAGATTCTACTAAACCAGGACAAAATCTCTAAGAAGGTCTGAACAACTACTGGTGGCATTTGCTGCAGGGGCAGAGGGGAAGGCTATTTCACAGCAGACTATTTCAAAATGGATAAGCCATTGTATTAGTTTCTGCTACATGCACTATGGCAAATCTGTCCCCAAGGGGATCAGATCCCATTCCACCAGGTCTGCATCTACTTCTGCAGCTTTTCTCAGAGAGGTTCTTACCAGATGCATTCTAGAAGTTGCTACTTGGAGCTCAGTTCATATGTTCACCAAACATTATCATTTACCTCTCTTTTCTAAATCCAGGGCAGGCTTTGCCTCTGTTGTCCTGCAGGACCTTATAGCTGCTCCTAATGCTGTACAATTCCATCCTCCCATCCATAGCTTTGGGATTCTACCCAAATGTTATGACTGCAACAGTGAAACATGAAGAACATAGTACAGTTGTGTACACTTACCATAAATGTAGATGTTCGAGTGTATTCACTGTTGCAGTCCGGGTTACCCACCCGCCAGCCCCCTTTTTTCTCTCTTATTATACCTCTTCTTTCCTTCACTATGCTCAAAAGCCTTTTTGGTGTATTTGCTTTTAGTTGGAAGTAGGGCAGCCACGTTGGTACAGCGGTTAGCATTGCTGCCTCACAGCAAGAGGTTCTCCAGTTCGATTCTCGGCTGGGGTGCCTTCTGTGCGGAGTCTGCATGTCCTCCCTGTGGTCGCGTGGGTTTCTTCCAGGTACTCCAGTTTCCTCCCACATCCCAAAGACATGCAGTAGGTGGATTGGACACTCTAAATTGGCCCTAGGTGTGAGTGTGTGCCTTCTGTGGAAGGTTGGGTGCCAGGCTGGCAACTCGACACTGTAAAACTCCACTGCCAGTCATGAGCGGACAGATGATCCGCTGTGGCGACCCCTAACTGGGAAATGCCGGAAGAAGAAGCTTTTAGCTGGAGGTAAATTTTTTTGTGTTCTAAATTACATGTATATATATATATATATATATATATATATATATATATATATATATATATATATATATATATATATATAATTTTTTTTTGCTCCCCATTTGGGGGGCACCTGACATCTGGGGCATGAAAACTGATTAAAATGGTGTCAGCTGCATGTTTTATACCCCTGATGACCTGAGATCATGGAAGAGGAGACAGCAACCGATGCAGGACCCAATACTTTGTTATTCAGGCCGACTGAGGGCAACCTGCCAGACCTGCCAGCAGATTACACAAATGTAATGGCTGCAACAGTGAATGCACTCAAACATCTGAATTTATGGTAAGTGTACACAACTGTACTTTTTTATATATGGTTGGGTTGTGTGAGCTTGACCTTAGCCTGATTATGTAAGTGAGAGAATGGTCACTTACATCATCAGGGAGGGTCCCTACATTATAGCGTTGTTGGTGATTATTTATTAGAATTCAGTCTAGGATAGATTCTTTGTTATTGGGTTTATTAATTCTGGTTGGGGAGTTAATTGTTTGTGAGAAGCCATTTAGGTTAATATGGGAGGTTGATGATTCAGTAGAGCAGTCCTTCCAGTCTACATTAAAGTCTCCAAGAATTACTGTCTCTTGGGGAATTTTTGTGGAGAGTTCAGCAAGGATATCTTCTAGAGTGGTGATGTTGTTACCAGGGGCAAGTAGATACATATTATATTTAGGGATTTGCTGGGACTGCATTGAAGTTTGGTGCTAATGATTTCTGCATTGTTTTCAGAAGAGAAACCAAGATCTAGTATAGATATTTGTAGCCCTTTTTATAGAGGATAGCAACACCCCCTCTTTTTTTACTTTGTGGTCTTGTCTCAAGATGTTGTACCCAGATGGAATAATTTCAACATCTTGTGTAGTGGGTTTCAGCCATGTTTCTGTTAAACAAAGTATATCAAAGGAATGAACATCCAGGAGAGCATGGAGGGGGGTAATTTTATTATTTATGCTGCGAATATTGAGGTGAGCTATATAGAGTGAGTTGGGAGATTTAGATGGGATATTTGGGGTAGAGGGAACATGAATTTGTGGTTCTGTGCTTGTTTTTTTGCCCTGGTCCTGGGTTAGGATGAATGTCCCAATCTGGTAAGGAGAAGTGTAGTAGTTTGTTTAAGGGATTGTAGAGGATAAGGTAATGGTGAAGAGTTTTTTTAGGTTTTAGATAGTTGTATTTGATATGGGTCAGTCTGTGATATTTAGCAGGTAAATAGCTAGGTAAAGATGTTATATTTATGTGTTCTGGGGAGTTAATTAGAGGTATAGTACTTGTTTGTGCATTAGGGAAGTTCAGCTATAAATATTTTGACTGTTCATATGAGGTTAGCAGGTAGGCTGCTGTTAGAGATAGTAGGAGAAAGACAATGATTAGGAGCCTTAGTTGGATTTGGAAAGGTCGTGTTTGCATAGTGACTAATAAGCTTACTGGTGTTCTTTAAAGGGGAGGAGTTATACTAGGGGTGATTAGAGAGAGGTGTATATAGAATGTTAACAAGATGACTATTGTGATTGGATTGGAGAGGAAGAGGGTGTGGTGAGGATGTATAAGCTTAGGAGCCGTAGGGGTGGGTCGGAATTGGGGGTAGGGTAGGGGAGCGGAGTGAGCCCGCTGGGCGAACAGAGCGGGGTAGAGACAAGAAAGGTAAGGAGCTGAAAAGAACAATCAGTTGAAGCAGGGATTACAGTAGGTAGGTAACCCTAAATACTGGAATAAAGTTAAATGAGTAAATAATAGAGCTATTTGGAAAGTGTGTGAGAGCTAACCATAAAAATAAATAGATGTTATGGGCTACAGTTTAATGGCAAGGTTGTGGATAAACAGTATATAGCAAAGGTGTAGTACAGGTCAGGAGAAAGCATCAAGGCCTGGAAGGGACAAGTCTACCACCTGGTGGCCCAAATTGATTTATTGTAAGCAGGGTAAAAAAGGAGGGAGTTTAGGTTCCTAGTGCAAGAAAAGGAGTACTAGTTCAAAGTGTCTTTAAATGGTGGAAAAAGTAGATTAGACTGGTTACAGAGTGGGGAGGGAGTAAAGCTGCTGGTTTTCCTGGCTAGCGCTTTATAGCCACCTAGATCTAATAATAAGTTGTAGTCTATACTGGCCGTGATAGTTTAGACACATACTTTCATGCTCCCTTTACTGAGAAAGTACAGGGATAGGTTGCTCAACTGTGGAGAATGAAGGGAGTTTGGACAGGGTCCTTGTTCTTCAGGTTGTTAGTTTCTGTGTCCTAGAGAAGTGTAGTCAGATTGGAGAGCTGGGATTGTTTTAGGAGGAAAAGAGAGAGAGAGAGAAATAGTAGAAACAAGATATTTAGTTTAGTATCAAAGGCATTGTAATTAAACAGAATATTGCAAGCATATAATCATGTAGAACTGTACAAAAATGTAGTTCAGGCTATCAAGTTCTCAAGTTGTCTAGAAAGATGCATCACTCCTTACAAGTCTTCTAATCAGTATTCAAGCAAGTCCTTATCAAAAGTAAGTCAGCAAAATTCTGGTCAAATCTTATTATTCTAACTAGGCTAGGAACAAGACTATAGGAAGCTGCAAGTTATATATCCAGTTAGGTAACCATGATAGCTGTAAAGTTATCATTAGCGCTAACACTATAGAGCAATAATACAACTGTAGCTTAACTATAGCTTAACAATTCATATATATAAATAAATAATGCAGATAGTAACTTTATATGTAAGCCTATATGTGCTTAATGAACATAAGTATTGTAAAAGCATAGCATGGTTAAATAAGCATATACAATTATTCTTGTATGAATGCTATCTGCCAAAACATTTACAATTGTTACAGCGCTTCCAATGTTTTTAATCATAGATCTGAAACAATAACCTTAGGTGGACATTGCAGGGAAGTAGATTTCTCTAACTTAATGCAGGGACTTTGGACGTAGTAAATATGTGGGCGCATTAAGAAAAGTAAAGACTCAAGCTTTAAAAATACTACATTAAATGAACACTCATATGGACATCTGATTTAAGGTGGGGCAGCTTTTACATCAATGTTTAAGACTTGAGAACACCCTTCAGGTAGTGTACTGTAAAAACAAATTCACTTAGTAGTACTTAAAGTCAGTATGTCTAATGGTACACTAATTCATTGAGGACGAACCTGAATTCTAATGTAGAAGCTGTAGGTGTGGATATTTAGCAAAGGCAAAGCTCAAGTTTAGAGTTAGCCTCTCCGTTCATGTTTTCTTTTATTGTTATCTATATTGGCTAGTTGCGGTGCAGTCCTAGAGTTCTTGCATATACCTCTTTTCCTTGTTGAAATTTACAAATGCTACTTGTGTAAAAATCAGCCATGTTTGTACGTTTCACATTAAATTAGCTAGTAGAGGTGTGGTTAGTGATTACCATAAGCACCTATTACTCTAAATGCAATCGTAAATGTAGGCAAGCACATCTCCTCATTTATTTCTTAGTCTGCTTTTAAATTATATTGGCTAGAGTATTCCGTTATGGCTTTCCGGACACTCCACTAATCTGTGGTGAAGATGTAAGTAAGAGCCAAATTATGACTTTGCACAGGTATCCCAGCCCCGATACCGCTCTGCTATTGCGTTCTCTAAACGTATGTGGAAGTTACAGCAAATTGGTCTTATTGTGAAGACAGCAATACAGAGACCAGATTTAGTAAGATGCTGTTTAAATAAGGTTCTTACGTTTAGAGCAGTGTGAGTTAGGGAAACAATAATAGTGTGGAAAACAGCTGTGGCTGAGCACAATTGTACAAACTCTACGTGTACCTTAAGGTAGTACCATATCAGTTGGTGTGATAATTGTTGTCTATATGTTTTATATATTGTGAAGTCTTTCTTTCTAAAATTGTATAACTACCTGTCTGCTGTAATCTGATGTTGTTATTTTACTCATTGTGGAGCTTATCTCCCTGGGCCGCTACTGAAAATGAGTTTCTGACCCAATGGACTTTCCCGGTCAACAAATGTCAATAAATAAATCACATTTAAATAAATAAATAAATAAATACAATAACAAATAAATAATAATAAATACACCTCTTCTTCTCTCATTTTACAGACAAAATTATGTCAACAGTTATCATAAACCTCTCTTTTATCAGAGCTGCCTTCTTGTACTGAAGTGAAGCCTGTCTTTAGCACAACACTTCTCCATAGTTCATGGTTCCCACTGCTGCCAGCCCCCCCCCCATAACCCCATATCCTCCTCTATTAATTACCCACTGCTGCTGCAGCTGTGCAGCTTAATCCCCGATTTTTAACTTCCATAGTATACTAATGCAGGCTTCGGTAGGACCTTCAAGAAAGTTACAATACAACCAAGCTCCTAATATCTTTAGAACACCCATATTTCTTTATGATTACTTTCTGCACTGTCCATATTGCCAGGTCATTGATCCTGATGTGGACTGTGAAGATAGGTGAAGGCTGCCAGCCTAGCCAGATAGAATTTTGTAGATAATTCTGTCATTTGTAAATATTAATGTAAGCCACAGGCTTGTTCTCTTTGCTAAATGTTGAACTTCAAAAATGTAACCACATTGCACTCTGCTGGAGGAAAGCTGATAAGTCAAGCATGGTATAATTTTTTGATCAAAAACCCGGATCCAAGATAAAGGAATTCTGGCTATTGTTTTGAGACCAGAGTTAATTGCTAGAATTTGCATGTATAATGTCTTTTATTGCTCTGGCTTCCTGACCAGCTACAAGATCAAAAGGGCTATTAACCTCTGAGTTTCTGTTAGCCTGGGAACCAGAAAGGAAATGATGTAATCTGAAATCAAGTCAGTGGTACTGTGTTATCAATTTAAGGACAGAAAGAATTAGGGCATTGAGCATTTGTCTTGAGAACATCCAACTCACCAGCACTCTGCCTGTGTTCTATATGTAAATTTATTTTAGAACTGTGTTTTCTCTTAGATATAGCTAGGAACTAGGAAGATTAGATTCGTTTTTTTCTGTATTGATGTACTGTATTATTTTAAGTATTTCTCTGTGATCTATGAACTCTTGACTAGCACTGTGTAGTAAGAAATATTGTCTTGTGTTTTTATTATTCATTATTAAATATTTTTAAACCTTTCAACTGTGGCTGTTTTGTGTAGAGATAATTTAAGCTCTAGAGTACATGCATATATATATATATATATATATATATATATATATATATATATATATATATATAGTGATACTGTACCAAGTCACTCCAGTAAGCCTTGACTGTTCAGTTGCACTTACTATTTGGATAATAATATTGCACAGTATAATTGGGCACCCTTTCATAAGGGCCTTTTAGTAGCTGATAAATATTAGTGGGTGGTGGCAAGTGGTACTACCGTATAGTCTGGGTAAATGGGGCACAGCTGGAAAACCTGTCTCAGCTTTCCCCAGGAGTGTCTGTGTGGTTGTAGATAGCTCTTCTCTCAAAGTGTGTGTGTGTCAGCTACTTAGGCAGGGACACGAAGCGCTGGTTGGGTAGACCGGGTGCTGGAGGTTTTAGCTTGCTCACTAGGCTGAGATCTGGACCCTATAGCTGTGCCAGTGGGGAGTCTTATTGGGACCTGGAGAGAAAGGGAGAAACCAGCCCCAGACTGACTTTGATCTTTGTGTGCTCTTAAGGGAAATTGTACTTTACTTTGTATGTATTTATTATCCTTTCCCTATATGGACGCCCCTCACTGGGTATAGTGGTGAGGATTGAGGCTCCTTGATTGCTGGACCAGTGCACGGGCATCACATGGACCATGACATAAGTCCTGCACCCACCCTTCCTACCAACCTACCTACTCCGTTGCCCTATCAAGGGTCAGTCCTGACATCATCTTCTGTGTGGCCAGACCTGTCTTATTCCCCACTCCAAAGTCCTCATCTCCTTAGTGACAGAATCACTGATAATCAGTACCTTATCTCCACACTTGTTGTTACCTGGCACCCTTTGCCCTGTAGTGCTAGATATCCTGTTTTCTGTTTTTCTCCACTTCTGCAGTTCTTCTTGCCTACTTATATCTAGCTACTGGTCCACTCTGTTCTCTTGCTTTCCCCCTGATTCATCCCACATCCTCTGCCACTCACCTTCTTCCTTTTTCTTCTCCCTATCTATGAGGCTACTGTGTAACTACCCCAGCTTGTTCCTGGCTTAGTATGTCATTTTCTAGTCTCTTCATCTCCTCTTAGTAAATTCCTCCTCTCTACCCACTTACCACCCCCAAACTCATTCACCCCCCTTTCTATTCAATACCTTAATCACCTCTTCCTTGTCATTTTCTTTTAACTCCTTCCATCATTCCCCCCTTCCTTCCCATCCCTACTTTTTGTACTCCTCCTCTTCCTATCTCTCTGTCACTACTTACAATTTTGGCTTTTTCAGATTTCTTGCAGTCCTGGCCACCTATGCTATACACCACCTTTGTCTGACCCTCCTATTTGCCTGTCATTTTCCCTGGTGTGCCTACCTCCTGTTTAAGTAAGAGCTTCCCAGTTTAACCTCCATATATTCCTACCACACAGTCTAGCCATCTACATAAGACCATGAGCCATAGTCCATGCACCTGGTACACCTCACCCACCTTGTTTTTAACCACTTTATTCTAAAGTCTGCTAACCATAACCTTGTGCTAAATATTTGCCTCACTGGCATTGAATTGAAAGTGCTAGTGAAAGCAAATATTGTGCTTAGTGTTGTTATCTCTGTCTTAGGTTATTAGTTCTCAAATACTTTTCCTGGCAGTCTGGAATTTGATTTCTCTATCAGGACTTCCACATTCAGTGAATTTGTGTCAGACATTTTTAGCCTTCCTGAGTTGCCATAAATTTCTAAAGTGCATCTTCTAATTTCATTTACTGTTTTACCTGCTAAGTTTCATTCAGGTTCTGTTGGGTATCTTTTCTCATTTGTTTTGGTTCTGAGCACAACCTGAAAGACATAAAAATGTGACTTTCTGCAGAAAATTAGTCTTAATCAACCCAACCCATCTTCTGTTTGCATCTCAGAAGTGCACAGAGCTGTTAAAATCCAAGCCTTTGTTTTATAACAATAACATAATAGCTCTAGCTTCCATTTGTATGTGCTGTCTTTTGTAGTAAAATGCTTATATGCACATTTCTGACCCTAACATAATATTGTTGGCAAGAACAAAACCTAGCCAGAGGATTGTAGCAGCACAAGAAATACAAAAGCTGCTAGAAAAAAAGTCATCCAAGAGGTCCCACCAGACCAGGTAGAATATAAAACTTAAGATTCTTTTTAGTGCTAAAGAAGACGGGACTGGAGACCAGTTTTGGATCTTAGCATCTTGAACAAGTCAATTCAACATACAAAGTTTCGGATGGTCACAGTTCAGTCCATTCTACCCTTCCTGGGTAAGGACAACTGGATGTGTTTGACAGAACGTCAGGATGCGTACTATCATACAAAAATGAGCAGATAGTCCAGAAGGTATTTATGCTTCTAGCAAATGAGCAGATAATCCAGAAGGTATTTATGCTTCTAGCTGGGAGCCAGTCACTATCAGTTCAGAGCACTGCCCTTTGGACTCACCATAGCCCCCAGGGTGTTCACCAAATGCATGGCAGTAGTAGCAGCTCACTTAAGACTGCAGGGATTCCCAGTGTTTCCATAACTAGAAAACTGCCTCATTACCACCCCGACCCGGCATCTACTAATAAAATCAAGAGATCAGGTACTTCAAATGTGTTCTCATCTGGGGATAACCATAAATTACAAGAAATTTGAATTACAACGGACTCATACTTTGGAATTCATAGGAGCAGTCTTCAACACAATATTAATGATAGCTTCTCTTCTTGTCTCAAGAATGCAGACTATCAGATTTCAGGTCAGTAAAATAATTTACCATACCAAAATTTCAGCCCAGTTGATCCTTCAAGCTTTGGGGGTCAATGTCAGCTGCCATAATCTTAGTTCCTCTAGCAAGGTTTCCTACGAGGATTCTTCAGTGGATGTTAGCAACACAATGGTTGAGTCTTTATCAACCCATGTAAGCCCAAATAAGCATCACTCAGGCTTGCAAGAGATACCTTTGGTGGTGGATTCAATCATATCAAATTCTTGAAGGTCGCCCTTTCATTTTCCCTCATCCCAATGCTGTAGTGACCATGGATGCTTCCCAGATTGGGGGGGGGCAGTTCCTAGGGAAGACAGTCTAAGGCACTTGGACCCCCAAAGAAGTCAGTATGCATATCCGTGTTCTAGAGATGGGAGTGGTGCTCTTAGAGTTGCAGGCTTTTCATGACTCTCTCCCTTTGGGATGATTGTGAGCCAAACAGACAACATGCCAGTAGTCTGGTACATAAACAAACAAGGAGGAACCAGGTCTTTGTGTCAAGAAGCCCTCAGAGTGTGGCAATGAGCGATCTCTTCCAACTGCTTTCTGATAGCATTGCACATTCTGGGGAAGTCCAGTGTGATAGCAGACAAATTAAGCAGGTTTATTCTACTACCTCACGAGTGGTCTCTCAACTTGAAAGTGACAGAAATTATTTTCTGTCAATGGGGCTAGCCTTGCTGTGATATTTTTGCTTCTTCCCTAAACAACAAATGCAGCAGCTGTTGTACCCTAACCCCCCCCCCCCGTGGGAATTGCAAAGGGATGCTGTATTCCATGATTGGCCCCCTGGTCAATTTATGCATACCCACCAACTCCCCTAATTTCAAAATTTCTACAGAAAGCTGTCAGGTTGAAGAGCAAAGCCATCCTCATTGCACCTTACTGGCCTCAACAGATTTGGTTCCTTTGGTCTCATCTGCTTTGCCAACCTTGGATTCTGGATCTGATGCCAGACCGCCTGTCTCACCCGACAGGTATGATTCATCCAGATATCTCAAACTTCAAGTTGACAGCGTGGTTACTCCAGTTCCGTTAGTAGCCAGACAACTGATGCTCTCTTTCCCTGTCCATCATATTCTTTTATCTATGGAAAAGGTTATTTTGCTTGGCACAACAAAAACGCATTGACACCTTCTCAGCTCCACTACAATCTATACTTGAATTTTTAGCAACAATTTTTAATGAAGTAGCTAGCTCCTCAACCATTACAATTTACTTAGCAGCAATTTCATACTGGGTTTGAGAAATCTTCTGGGTCTTCATCTAAACTTTGTAAATCATTTTTGAGAGGCACACTATTGCTGAGGCCCCCATATAGAGATCCTACTCCACCATGGGATTTTAACTTGTTACTACAGACCATAATTCATTCTCCCTTTGAACCAGCAGCTAAATGTGATCTTGCGTTTCTGACCTGGAAAATTCTCTTTCTAGTGGCCATTACCTCTGCTAGAATATTTTCAAAAATTCAGGTATTGTCCTCTAAACCTACCTACTTGATCTTTCATAAAGATAGAGTCACATTATGTACCAACCCTTCCTTTCTCCCTAAGGTGGTATTAGAATCCTTTATCAATCAGTCTATTAATTTGCCAGTCTTCTTTCCTGAATTTGAAAATAAAGGTGAATATATGTTATATTTATTAGATGTACACAGACAGTTATATTTTTACCTACACAGAACAAAAGAAATTAGGAAGAAAGATCAGTTATTTGTGTCCTTTGCAGATTCTAAATTGGGCAAACCAGTTGCAAAGGTAACTTTATCCAGATGGCTGATGGGGTGCATTTCATTTATTTATAACAAGATTGGTCTAACCTTACCAAAACCTTTAAGAACCCACTCAACTAAATCCATGGCAATGTCTTCAGTGTTTCTATCTAGAACTTCCTGGACCAGTCCTCATACCTTTATCAGTCATTGCAAACTGGATTTTGTCTTGAGGGGAAGAGCAGCCTTTGGCTTAACTGTGCTCAGGATTGTCCTTCCTTAGAGTCCACCTGGGATATTAGGAAGCTGGGAACTCTGTCCCAAACAGTTGAGGATAGAATGAAAATTGACAACATGAAATAAAAAGTTTAAGTACTTACCATAATGTTCCATCTGTGTTGTCCATTTTCATTCTTCCTCAACTTCCCACCCACTAACCCTCAACCCTTCTCACATTCGACTTCTGGAAGATCGAGACATTATAAGGACACTACTGTCCTTAATGTTGAGCTCCAGATATGGCCTTTCTGTTAGGAAAGTTATAGTAGTTCATTATACTTTATGTAAAACAGCAAACAAGATCTGAGGTATGTTAGGGGTTGGTGCATTATGGTAAGGGAGCAGCTCAAGAGCTTTAGTAATAGCCGACTCAGATCTGAGAATCAGATCTGAACCCAACAGTTGAGGAAGAATGAAAATGGACAACACAAATGGAACGTTATGGCAAGTATATAACTTTTTTACGTATTACAGGGAAAGCTATACACATATTTATTCATTTATTTATTTTATTTATTTATTTGACATTTGTTTACTAGGAAGGTCCAAGTGGGTCAGAAAGAACCCATTTTCAGTGCAGGCCCGAGGAGAAAAGCTACAGTTAAAAGACTTACATGTACAAACTTTAAAAACACAATTTTGCATAAAATACAATAATAGGTACATTGTGATCAGGGGACGACTAGACATTTTTATAAACAGAAAACACAATAATAAAAGATGTAAATGGTATATTGTTATTTGCAGAGGCAGTTGGCTGGGGTAGGGATAGTAGAAGAGGGAGATTCGTCTTTCATTCCTCACTATCCACTGTGATTGTTTTACTCCTTAATGATTATCTGACCTAATATAGAGGGTTATGATCATGCCTCTGATTGTAACCACCTTATTATGTGTTTGAGACATGGATGCCAAGAAAGTCATCTCGAGAGTGAAGCTGGCACTCATGTTGAGAATATTGAATCTTATATAGTCCATGCACTTAAGTTACTTAAAGAAATAGATTTGTTTTAACAGCTTTGAAAGCTAGTAAAACACTAAGCGAGTGCTGTTGCATAGCCAGCAAGTAAGGAAAAAGTCAGGGACAGTTTTTAAATACTGCCTTAAGTTAAGTAAGTTGCTAAAAGGCTAACATCTGTAAACTTCAGTGACATAGGAGGAAAGATATTCAAGGACAAAAGGAATGTCTTTTCCTTTATAACTGACCATCACAGTGCTTAGGTGGACACACCTCTGAAAGCGCTGTTACGGTCAGGTCTCATGCTACAGTAGCGTGTAATAGGTTTATCTTGTTTCAGATTGTAATCAAGGTGTCCATGTGCTACAGTCTCATTATTACATTGATTATAATAACAAGAGTGCTCTTAATTTAACTTTTGACACATGCATTATATTTACACATTTGCATAAATTTTACAACACATTTCATATTTAATGTTTCTTTAAAGCTGTCATTCATCGACAATTAATCCAAAAGGAAAACATTGTACATGTGGTCATCATAATGGATGAGTGAGGAAGACAGCAAAGTGTGGATGTTTTTGGCAACCCTACCTTGTTATCCCACTGCTGCTTTCATATGTAACTTGTACTAGAAGTTTGTTTCTACTTTTAACTGTTTAAGTGCTCTGTATTACTAGTACTTTTTCAGACTTAGTTTACTAAATAAATAAACAAACTAACTAGCATGCCCTATTTCTGTGGCTCTGGTTTATGTCACGTTGCTAAGCATGAGCACTAGCTGGTGCCTATTTGATAAATGAGGATATGGCTAGGTATATTTCCTACTGTTACTTAGTTGATTTTTCAGTTCATTACAGCCAGCAAGTGCACAGTTGCCTGGCACATTAAAAAGTCAGACTAATCCCTCCACATCCGAAAAAACAACAATTAAAAAAAAAATGTTGATTAGCATAGCATAGCCGAAAAGGACTCCATAGGCCAAGCTACTTTGTAGTCAAGCAGACCTGCCTTCCTGCCTGTGATGTCACAGTCTCTAGACCATTTTTAAGTAGCTGTCCTCTACCAAAGCCCTAGAACTGTAGCTAGGTTAGTTGGTGCTCTGGCAGTGGCAGTGTCCCAGTTTTGCTCCACCATCAATGAAACCTGAGTACCATAGGAAAATAAAAAAAGAAAAAGGCTTCCACATATATCTTATATGGTTTATTCATGTGTTTAAACCCTGCAGTCAGTGCTTACACTTAACTCTAATGTCAATTTCACTCATATAGTATAGCAAACAACTGCCTGTTTGCTGCAGTGTATGAGTGAAACTTCAGTTCCTTTTAACTAAGGGGCATCTTTGCTTTAAGCAGAATAAGCTTTAAGCAGAAATAAGTTTGTGAATATAGCAAAGAGCTGTTATTACATAATAGCTGTTTGCTGTCTTTACCGACTGACCATCATTTAAGCATATAAGCAACAGTGATTGTGCAATGCATTATGAGACCACTCGCAGTTCCTCTCAGGGAGATATCAGCACCACTTCATAGCTGTCAAGTATTCCCCTTAATTGCTTGCATGGTTGCACCAGCAGCTGTTGCCCCTTCTTTCCACCTTATTGTTGCTCTGGTAAATTCCTTATTTGCTTCATATCCCTGCTAGTTAGGACTGCTCCCACCTGCAGGAGTTCTGTGCGCAGGCAAAGTGCAACTTAAGATCATAGTCTGAGCCCATCCAACCTGTGGAAGATCTGGTCTATGGCTTTTGCAGATACTTTTATCCTGGAACCTTCCCTTGTCCAACGGCTGTGTTTCCAAGGTAATATGTACCCCCATAGCACTTTATTTATGAAAAGAGATTTTACGGCTTCTAGAGCCTCTGGCTTTCTGCTGTCCTGCCTGCTTCCACTTCTTCCTGTTGCTTCTGGCTGGTTTGTCGTCTGCTGGTTCCTGTTCAGCATTTACCTTGCATATTTTTCTGGGTAGTATAACTGGAAAAACAGAAACATTTATGCTGAACTACTTTTGGTGGGTTGTAAAACTGATGGGATGGCAAACACTGGTAAATGATGGAAATGTTACTCGAGGTTAATTTAAGTGAATGATCAAGACGTGTCTAGAATGTCATTAACAGGGTCAGTAGGTTATAAAGACATATGGACCTGAAGCGTCATGAGCAGAAACTAAGACAAATGCTTTGGCCTCATACAAGTCACTGTCAGTCATTTGTAGAATATTCTACCTGGTTCTGGTAATGATTACAGGAAGATTATGTCATTGTGGAATATTCTGCCTGGTTCTGATAAAGGAAATTGGTTGATTAGGTCATTATGAAATATAATGTCTGGTTATGATAATGGATATTGAATGACAAGGTTATTTTAGAATATTATGCCTAGTTCTGATAATGGCTATTAGATGACAGGATCATCTCAGAATATTCTGTCTGGTTCTGGAAATAGATACTGGAACTGGAATTGTCTGACTGGGGCTGGTAATGGATGACAAGGTCATTGTGGAATATTCTATTTCTTGTAGTAGATATCGGATGAGTAAAGAGTTATTTTGGAATATTACTTCTTCTTCTGGTAGTGGATATTGGATGACAGGGTCATTATTATGAAATATTATGCCCGGTTCTGATAATGAATACTAGAAGACAGCATCATTGTGGAATATTGTGCCTTGTTCTCATACTGGATATTTGAATAATGAAGGGCTCCAAAGAAGATTGAGGAAACTGCCTAAAGGAATGGTAGAGTTATATTACGAGGAGAGAACGAGAGAGCTGAATTTACTAATTCTAGGTTTGGGAGAGGCAAAATAGCCCATAATTATTTTAATGAAAAAGTGGTGTGTAGTTGGTTAGTAGAGGGATCCTTAGAAGGGTAAAGTGTTTTTGACAAACATGAAAGATGATGCTTATGGAGTTTGGGTAAGGGGTGTGACATTTTGTTCCTGGTCTAGCTTTTTCAGCTAAGCATGCTTGGTACACATTTACCTATTCAACAGAGTCTGTAAAAGACAACTGCCTGGGTCATGTAGGGTTGTGTGTTAAGCCCTTTTGGGAGGAGGCAAAAAAACAGCTTAATGTCTGTAAGGTGTAGAACAGAGAGAAGAAATACTATGAAAATCTTTGCTTGTGCCGAAATGTAGGTCAGTGAAACACAGTAACTGACTTTGGAAAATATTACACAGAGGTAAAGTGTTTAAAATTCCTGTTAATGAAATAATACATGAGAAATAATCCCGCAGAGGAATGTATTATTTTAGCACCAAGACTGTAGATAGTTTCTGACAGCGCAAACAATATATTAACATTCCATTTTCTGCATTACAGTAAATACAGTGGTGGACCAGGAATGTGTAGAATGGTTAGTGATCAACTGCATAAATTTACAGCATTGCTCTGATGTTTTTTTTTTTTTTTGTTTTGTTTTTTTAAGTAGGTTCATAGATTAGTTCTTGGCTAACTGCCTTTGTGGGCCATTTTAAGCGTAGCCAAGTTCCCTATGTGAGAATCAAACCCTATATCTTGTGTATGTAAGGTAGACACCTTAACCATTATGCCAATCTCCCATCCCCTTTTTTTTATTTTTTTTTTATTTAGTTTGTTTTGAAAGTTATATTTGGCATGGGTTGGGAAGAAAGCATTTTCTACACAACTGTCATGTAGCTTTAAGGGTGTGAACACTGTTTCCCTTCAGTTCTGCTTTAAATTGTGCTCCGTTATTTCTCTAGTGTTGTAATGTAGGACAGTTTTTGTGCTATTTTTAATGAGACCCTTCTAATATGAAAGATAACCAATACAGAGTGTTACAGGGATGTACTTTTTTAGGAAATAAAAAAACAAAACCATAGTGTATGTATAGAATAAACGTCCACAAACACAGTGAGGTTGAGGATAGAGTGATTCAAAGCAGTTCAGAACAGATGCAGTAGAATGAAAACAATGAAACAGATGGAAGAGATTGTACCATAACTTTAGCAGGCTCACAGCTTGAGCGATCACTGTAGAGATTTAGATTAGAAGAAATAATCGGCCAGTGCTTTCTCTTGTATTCCCTGTAATTAAGTGCAGTATGCAGCGCTCTCTTAGTTGAGCTTGGGAAAGCACATAGTTACATTATTGCGGTAAAATTTCTTTTTGTCTGCCTTGCTAGTAGTTCGCAATTATGTCATCTCTGTTTTCATTGCACATTGGTGCACATTCAGTTATCTTTTTGCCTCGGAGCGGACGTACTATTCCCCACCCCCATACATTTTCTTTTCTTCAAGTAGTGAAGCTGTTGGATGTACAGCAGCTTATCTTTGGAATGTTAGAGCCTGTAAGTATTAGCGGAGCTGACCTAGATTTCACTTCCATACATGTCTCAGTGGGCGGAGTGGCACTGTGTTTATTAACCAGTTTAAATTTGTATTCCAGCTTCACTGCATGATGCAACTGTTAATGTTACAACTGTGTATTAATGTATTTCTTTTCAAAAGATAAGTTCTCCCACCTCCTCCATAGCAGTCAGTTTGTTACAAATTCATACAGAATGCATTATGCTTTATCTGCTAAAAACATTTTGCAGGCTAGCCAGGCAGATTATCTGCTGGAGGAGAATAAATATGTGTGTGTCTGTTGTCTAAGCATTAAGTATTATCATAAGGCAGGGTGGGGGTGTAATCCAGATACATAAATGCACACATGGCAGTCAGATATGTGGCTGACATCACATGAGCGAGACAAGTTAAGCTGATTTATGTGGGAGGGGCTGTAAGCAGCGTTTCCATTGTGACATTACAGAGATTGACTAAAATGGATTGTTCAGTGAAGGCTGCATATACAACTGTGGCAGCAGGAGTGAGGTTATTAACAATATACAAATGTGTTATATGCATTGAAACATTTTTGTTAACGCTGTTATTACCATTTTTGATGAATTCAGAATATCATACTGTCAACTCTGCAGCCCCTCTACTCACGCATGATGTGTATAAGTGTAGCATTGGATTGGGATACCACTGAATTTAGTACGAATGATCACTCGTGTTTGCTTTAAAATTATTCTTACAAATGATTTCTTCCAAATTCTGCATTGACTTAACCCTGCAGTGTTCCACCAAACCAGCAATGAAACTGGGATCTGCAAGGGTATGGCAGTTAAAAAAAATGTACTGGTCAGTAAAATGACTCCCCTTTCTTCCACTGCTTGAAGATATTTTCCAGGTTTAGTAGACAGTAATTTAATGCAGCCTGCAGTGATGCCTTTAGGAATTAGTTTTGTTTCACTGGATGCTGCAGACATAATGGCCTTGTTGGTTAATTTGTTGCATTATCAAATAAGAAAAAAGCTGGGAGTAATTGGAAGACATTGCTGTACCAGAATTTTCCATATAAAATATAGAATTATCTTATGTGCAGGCCTATGCAGTTGGTTAGTTATTTGCCAGTGCTGAATTTGCAGTATTAAAAAAAATTGGGGCTTATGCAGAATTTTCTTAAACTGCCATGACAGCTGCTAAATAAACATGACTGCCCTTTCTTCCCCTGCTTCTTTGCCACAAGTGTCTCTGACTCCTAGAGTACCCATCTGGTTTGCAGTGGTTCTGAACTGTTAATAGCATCTAAAATATGACTGTGGTACCGCAGATTCCAAATAAATCAGAGCTAATGTGCTAATATTCTTTTTTGCAGCATGTAAGAATTCAGCTAGTTGTCAAAGACTGCATAGTTATACATTTTTGTAGTACAGCGTGGCAAGTTAGTAAAGTGAACTGATAAAGAAGCTGTAGCTTTCTGTAGAAAGCATATCAGAAGTCACTATGTTGCTGTACTTTGCTGTATGAGTGGAAATCTTATATGCAATGAAAATGAATAGAGATACATTTTTGAATCTTTTTCCTCTGCTAATACTTCTAGTGTCTATCAATGGAAGCTTGCTATGAGATATATGCTTCCAGATCTCTACCACAGAAGGCCCATAACCTCAGTATGATTAGCAGAGTAACCTTCTGCTGTAGTTAAAAGTTACTCATGTTTGTCTATCCTTGATTGTACTGTAGTTTGTGCTACTGAATTTATTACTCTTAACAGTGCTGTATTTTTTCCATATTTTTGTGTGTCCGTCTCGTTATTGTTATATGCTATGTGTTACTTTTTTGTCAAGTTATTTCTTTATGCTACAGTCTATGTATAACCTGTCACTTATGCAAGATTCAATCTGACTAGAATATTTATTGTGCTTCAACAAAACAGCACATCTGACTTTAGGTGTAAGAAACTGAAACAAAAAAAAACGTGATAAACAGAATCAGTTTAATACGTTAAAACTGAATGCATCTGTACTGTGTATAAACCACAATAAACGATACTCTAAATTTAAGAATGTATTCAGTGTTTTCAGTGTGACCAAACAGATGTTCAGACATAGCAGAATATTTTTCTTTCATAAATGTTCATTGTATTTGTGTAATTTCTTTATTAATTAATTATTTACTTGTCTTGGATGCAGTAAACGATAAAAGTCAATAATTTCTGCAGTGAGGAAACCATTTTTCCTGTTGCTATGTCAGAACAGTGAAAAGAAGAGATCCATGCTCTCCAAAAGTATGTTGAAAAACAAAATGTTAAAAAAAAAAACTCATATGAGTATTTTTTTTTTTTTTTGCTCCAGGTGACTTTGCAGTGTGTTAGATATTTCTTTGAGGAATAGCCATGCTATCTGAGTAAAACGAATAAGCATATTTAGTTAATCAGCAGGTATTAGCTTTACTCTGTATGTCCCAGGAAAAATGCCTTTAAGTAGGCAGAGACAGCTGTAGCTACCTGCCTGCTCTTTTTGATTGTCATCTTGTTGTCTTTGATAAGATAAAACTTGTGTGTGTCAAGAGTACTATGGAATGTTGCACATATTTCAGAAGTTTTCATAAAAGTAACTGAACAAAACATGAAATACTTTGAGGTTGACTGTTCGCTTAGCAGTACAAGTTGTTGGCGGTAGTGGGATGGAAACAGAGGTCATCCTGTTTATAGTTCTGCAGGCTGACACATTTAACAAAAACTACTGCCTGTATAAATGTTGGCTTTGATGAAGGTATTACAATCCGATTGCTTTTGTCTGAGAAATTCCTGCTAGCTGTGTTCCAGTGCAGTCAGCAATAACCCAAAGGAATATGTTTTGGTTGTGTGTAAGGATATGCATGGAAAGTAACAGCTCTGTACAACAGTAGGTTACAGTAATGACTACAAGCCTTTTTTGCTAAATTATTTAACCTGTCAACGGTACTAAATGTAAAGGATACATAATAATGAAAGTTTGTGAAATTCATTTTTTTACTAGTAATGGTAAAGTAGTGTCGTCCTTGACCTAAATATGTGTGTGTGTGTGTGTGTGTGTGTGTGTGTAATATGAAGCCGCTCATTTCAGCAGGAAATGGACAGTATCTGCTGTATGTACTAGCGTGAGCTTGCAGTAACTTAAATGAACACACATTATCATCTGGCTGTAGCAAATTACCTTTTAAGGTTATATCCTGCAGCTTCTGTCCAAGATGATAAATAAAGAAGACAGATAAGGGCTTAAGGAAATAATGAATGATAAGGTTTTTCTCTAACACTGTGTGTCAGTGATGACTACTTAATGACTATCTTAACAGCTTATGCTTATAGCAAATGATAAGTGGGACCTATATGCAACAGTGTTAAGTCAGCAGTAGTTTATAAAGCGATTACAAAACAGCTTGGGATTTCATCGACTGATCATGAGAGACTGTATTCCACAAGGTCGCCTTACAGTCACCAGTAGAAATACTGCCTCATTGCATAAACCAAATTTAATCAGTAGAGGTGACATTCAGCCATCTGGACCTATGACAGTGACTTTTTGTTATAGTTAGGATAAACACCAGGCTTCACCAGTAAACACAAGGCTAGCAAGCCTGAGGTAGGCTTTTCAGGAAATTGGTCTGTTTTCCCTTACGGCTCAACAGCAGTAATTGTATTGTGCAGATACCCACAGGTTAGAAATGGACTAACTTAGGTTTTCAATTTTGGGGACAGATAGAGGTTGAGGCCGTTGTGGAAGCCTGTATGCCTCAGGCATCCTTGGAAGAAATCACTGTGACACCTACCCCATGTGAATTCTTTATATCTAAAGCTGTCATCCATATATAGCACTGCAGACTGGAAATAAGCCAGAGGCAGAGGTAGAAGAACTGGAAAAGGAGCCACAGAGGCACACAGCCATCAGAGAGAGATTAGTGATGGTGGGATGTCCTCAAGCCTTGACTTTGAAACTCTTTCTGAGGGTTGGTGGATGCAGCAAGCGATTTGTGTTAATTGTACCTCTCAGTAGTGCAGTGCTGTGGGTTGGAGGACTTTGGTATCATTTATTTATTATTTGCAAACTGGGTATGTGATATGTCCCTAAGACTCATTTTTCAGCCATGAACCAGATCAAGAAACACAATTAAAAGGAAATTGTAATGCTAAATTAAACATTAAAAAAGAAGACAGAAAATATTTAAAAAATGATAATGCTCCCTATATACAGAAGGTCTGATTTTCAGCAGCGAAACTAGAGGATTGAGCTGTTCTACAGTATGTTATAGAATGCTTTTAACATTGCCCCCATGCTTTTAATAATAGTGTGGATTGAATGAGAACTTTTTCTACTACAGTACCTGTAATTACCTTTATTTGTTTGCTTTGATTTATTTTGTTAAACAGGGTTTTCCCCAGCCAGGAAATACAGTTTACAAACTCAAGACAATAAGAAAATGCAGTGAAATTTAGTTAGATACAAACATGTAAAAAATAATTATACATGCAGTGTACATGCAGTGAATAGGCAAACTTGAATACTAAATTACAATATGCACTGTCATATAGTTCAATTGAAAGAAAATGTTAAGTAAAAAATATTGAATGTATGTGTATAAATGTATACATCAACCACAGGGAAAAATGTCACACAGATAAACCATTCAGTAAAAGCTACAAGATAGGTCTGTTTAAGTTAAAGTCTTCACTGGAGACACATGGGATATATGCCAATAAAGCCAAACTCTACTAGCTGTAGACATATCATATTTCACCCTTTTTCAAAGCTCATTTGGCAGCCCCCAGTAGCTGTAGACATGCCATGTTTTGTCCTTTTTCAGAGCTTGTATTGCTTTTTTGGCCTGAATACAGCAGTAAACACTTAAAAAGTAAAAAGTCATGGGCATTCAGAAGCATCACAGCTGAAATACTGGTAAGTCCTTAAAAGGGGGCCTCTTGCATGTATCCCATGGGCCTCCTGTACAGGTGGTTAAAGATATTAGACATTCTCTAGCTTGCTAGGGTCTTTCTTGGAAGTTATATGTATTTATAAAATACTACTCACTGATGAAATTCACTGTAGCAAAAAACATCTTGAAATTTCATCAGCAATCAATAACAATGGAAAAATCAACCTCTAACGATTACTTGTAACAGAAACCCCACAAAAAAATAAATAAATAGATAGATAAATAAATAAATACACTACTTTAATGTGGAGTCTCAACCTTTTTACTTCACAGTTGTACAGCTACGAAAAAAAATACACTGAATTATGCAATAGTCTTATCTTTATCAACTCATAATTTGACTGTCTGTAACACTGATAAATTTTTCACTAAAAATAAAACTAAATGCCTCTACGACAAAAGATGCTTTATCCATGTATGTGTGTACATGCTTGTGTGTGTGTGTGTGTGTGTGTGTGTGTGTGTGTGTGTGTGTGTGTGTGTGCGTGTGTGTGTGTAGATTATATATACACATGTAGGAAAGAACAGAGCTCATGTGACAGTTGATTGACTATGTAAGTCATCATGTCAAACTGAAAGCAACAAACAATAATCTCTTGACTCATAGAAGGGAGTACTAAATGGACCTGTCCTTCTTTTATCACCCATGGTAGAGCTCACTTCCTCATACTGCAGTCAGGAAGTTCGATGAGGGTTCAGAGTTTACTTTCTCATTGAGTAGTATTTTTATGGAACTGAAGCTTGTATATATAAAATGAAAATTGAAAGTCAAATAGAGACTTGTTCCAGAATTGCATGCGTGTTATTTATATGGAATGCGCCTGGTCTTTAAAGAGTAATTAGGGAAGATCAGTTGTGAACAAGAAGATAAGAGGACCTTGAGCTACTTAAACATATGCATTCTGCTTGCTTTTGTATTAGAATCACATGACATCCCAGTATTTTGATTACGTATTGCATAGCCTTCATGCTGTAGGCATCCTCCCAAAATGCCCTTTTGTGGACTCCTTTTACTGCAACGCAAATCTTACATTTATCTAATAATCCCTGCTAAGATCCAGTAGCTCTGACAAATACATCTGTCGGATCTAAGATCCAGTAGCTCTGACAACTACATCTGTCAGATCTAAGATCCAGTAAGGCTGACAACAAAGTCTGTCAGATCTAAGATCCAGTAAGGCTGACAACAAAGTCTGTCAGATCTAAGATCCATTAGCTCAGACAACTACATCTGTCAGATCCAGTAGCTCTGACAACTACATCTGTCAGATCTAAGATCCAGTAGCAGTGACAACTACATCTGTCAGATCTAAGATCCAATAGCTGTGACAACTACATCTGTCAGATCTAAAATCCAGTAGCTCTGACAACTACATCTGTCAGATCTAAGATCCAGTAGCGCTGATAACTTACATCTGTCAGAAATGAAAAACAGGGATAAAGCCTGGGAGCACTGGCGCAAAACCAAAACCCTCCTCAACTAGACAGAAATTCCTAGAACTACTTAGTAGAGTCCAAAAGCTAATAAAACAGGACAAATTCCAATACTACCAGTCTGCCCTAGACTCCTCCCAACACAACCCCAAACAATTTTGGTCCTCCATAAATTCCATCCTCCACCCCTGTAAAGTCAGAACCCCTCCTCCTAACATCCCTCACTCCTCCGAAAATATTGCTACCTCATTCAACACACACTTCACACAAACCATATTATCACTAGCTAGACAACACAACCCCCTCCCCTCCAACCCACACCTTCAACTAGGAATCTCCCCACTGTCTTCTCTTTTTCACCTGTTCCTACCGCCAACATAAAAAACTCTTAACTAAACCTAAGCCCATCAAATTAGCAGCAGACAACCTCTCAAGTGAACACCTACAAATTGCAGCTGATGCTCTAGCCTACCCAGTATCCATCTTGATTAACTGATCTCTGTCAGAAAGTTACGTTCCCACACTATGGAAAGTATCACATATAATTCCCCTCCACAAAGGCGGCCCCTCCACAGAACTAACCAATTACCGCTCCATAGCTTTTCTCTCACCACTCTCCAAAATACTAGAGAGATGCATTCACTCTCAGATCTCAGACTACCTCCTTACTAACAGCCTCCTTTCCAATACTCAACATGGTTTCCGACCAAACCATAGCACCACCCCTGCCTTACTCTTCTTTACTGACACTATCCTTCAGCATAAAAACAATGGCTATCTCTCCTCTGCTACTTTCCTAGACCTACCTAAAGCAGTTGACGTGGTCCCACACAAACAACTCATCTCTGTCCCCAATAATCTATCCTTCTCTCAATCAGTCACCAACTATTTCAGAGTTACTTGTCTGACCACCAACAATCCGTTGTATGGCAGAATGACACATGTCCCCAACTACCTGTCTTTATAGGGGTTCCCCAAGGATCCATCCTTGGACCCTACTCTTCTCTGTTTTCACCAATAATCTAGCCTCTGCCACCAAACATGGCACACTCATACAATATTCAGATGACTTAACCATCATCTGCTCAGCCCAGTCCCTACCCAAACTGCAAAAAGTCACACAGGAAGCCTTTTCCTCTGTTGAAACTTGGTTATCTGATGCCCAATTAATACTCAACCCAAACAAAACTAAACTACTCATCTTCCAACCCACCAAACATACTCAAAACAACAGTCACTTCAACATGACAGCAAAAGACAACACGACTATACACCCAACAGAACACGCCAAATTGCTAGGAGTGGAAATAGACAATAAACTAAAATTTGACATTCACATATCCATGACCATAAAAAAGTCCACAAAAAACTAGGAGCGTTATACAGAAATAAGCAACTTCTCACCAAAGCAGCAAAGATTTCAATAGCAAATTCCCACCTTATCTCCACCCTACTTTATGCCTCTCCGATATATACCAACCTAAGGCAATGCAATCTAAACAAGGTAGAGACCTGCTACAACAAAATCGCCAAATTCGCCACAGGGGCATCCTACTGTAGTCACCACTGTCTCTCACTTGCTGAACTGGGCTGGCTTGAACTCCCTCACCTCCTTCAATGGTATCAACTCGCACTCGCCCACAGACTAGTAAACCATCCACTAAAAGTCCCATCCTTCCAGAATCTACTCCAACCCTATCGCACCACCAGACCACTAAGATCCAGCAACAAAAATCACTTGCAGATCACTAAAGCCAATAACTCTGCCGGAGAAGCACTATTCTCTTGCGCCATAGCCAAATTATGGAATTCCCTCCCACCCACAATTACCTCTGTACCATCATGCACCCACTTCAAAACTTTACTAAAAGCGCACCTAAAAACATGCTGGCTATGCCCTTGGAACTCCCTGTCTAATATCACCCACCCACTACCTTTCTTTCCACCCCACTAACTACCTTGATTATAGCAAGCTCGGATGCTCATAAGCCTAACTACTTATTATACAGCAGGAACTTCTTATTGTAACTTTTGTTAATGTCTATTATGTACTTCGCAGATGATAAAGATTCTAGTTGTCTACTGATGTACTATGTTCTTCATCTGTAACTATGTTTGTAATTTTTAATTGCTAAGTTGACCAAATTGTTAATTGCTATGTAAATCCAATGTAACTACTGTCTGTATATTTTAACTGTGGAGCTTTTCTCCCCGGGCCTCCACTGAAAATGGACCTACGTCCAGTCGGGCACTCCCGGTCAACAAATGTAAATAAATAAATAAGATCCAATAGTCTAGCTGATAAGAGCTTAGATTCAGCTCAGCAAAAACAGTCAGAGACCTCTAGTATTTAAAGATCTGTTCCATTGTCAGACATCAGCCCTGTCTCTTAGAGTGTGGTACCAGATTAGGAACAATAAAATTTTTACTAGAAACTGAAGTACAGTACTCCAGCCATTTTAAAATTGTTATAAGGCATATACCAATGAAGCTGTCACTTGAAATTACAGACCATAGTATGTTGAACCTTTATCTGATATTTTAGTTGTATTCTGCTCTTTGATGTTTTCTGCATTCATAAATTGGCTGAATTTAAACATTGTTAAACCATTAAAGAAAGATGCGTATGTCTGTCCATAATGCATGGTTTGTTAAATACAATACAGTGTGCAAGGAGTTTGCATATCTTGGGCACGTGTACAGGGCTGAGCAGGGAGGGGCTTATTAAAAGTGACAACTAGCAGTTCTTGTTTGCAAGACATTATTTTTCATAGCAGTACCACTGAATGAGTTGCTAACTCCTATGCATGAAAGCCTGTGAACGTAGCTTTTCTGTGCCTGTTATGATGTTTAAGGACAGTGATCCAGTACGTCCCTTTTTGCATGTGCAGTTTGGGATCTGCATACTAAAAGAAACTGCCTTGAAACAATCTTTGATCTTAAATGATAGGATTGTATCTGCTCTCGACAACCACATTATGCAGCAATGACTTAGTTCTCTTTGCCGCAGAGGAGCTCAGCCAGTTGGATTGTGGAGAGTGCCAGAAGGCTGCAAATCTCCTGCTGTGCTCACTGCAATCAACAAGACTGCATCTAATTACTGACTGAAGCTTTCTTAACCCTTTGCACCCCTGCCAAACTCTTGGTTAAATGCAGCACTCCACGTAGACTAGAATGCGTCATGCTTTAGACAAAGGCCTTTGGTATTAATAGCATTCATGACTAATTCAGCAGAAAAAATAGAGGTTACCTTGAGGGGGAAAATTGGAGTTTTGTGATGCAGTTATTAGAACTAGGTACACCTAGAATGCCTTTAAAATACAATTGACTTATTTAGTTTGAATCATAAAATCAGAAAATGTTGATTTGTTTTAATTATAATTGTTTCAGTGTATTGTGCATTTGAAACAAATACATTTGCTTTTCTCAAGCTACTTCCTTCTGATCCATATAGAAGATTTCATAGACAACCTATTCAGTGTCTTCAGTTTCTACTCTACTGGGCTAGAAACTGGAGGCAAAGCCTTCTTCAAGTTGCTCAGTAAAATCAGACACAGGATCTGTATGCAGAAAAATGAAGAACTGGACTTTGTATGGGAGTGGGACACACTGAAATGGATTTGACTTTATACTAGTGAGCTAGGATGTGCCTGTTAAAGTAACAATAAATATCCTCACTGCATAGTTTAAATGCTTCACTATCAAGGGAGTCACTTTAGGGTTGCTAGAGGTTGTAGTTTAGACATCTATAAAATTTCTTTAGCTAATGAATCCTAATAATTAAGATTTCTTAAAATTGCCTTGTATAAAACTGTGGGCAAAGAATTTTGCAGTCTACGTGACTGTTCATTTTAGGCTTTACAGCCTCAGGTGACCCAGTTGTTGAAAAGATTACTGTTAAGTAACAAACATTTAGACTAATACAAATACATTTCAATAGCTAAATCTAAAACAGATGCATCTAATTCATTAGAGAGGCCTCAGCATTCAGAAGCGTCATAGCTAAAAAACTTCTTATGGGTAGGGGTGTACTGTAGGAAGAAATGAGTAGAGAAAATAGCTAAGCAGAATGTAGGAAAAGCAGGTGAGGGGATTAAATAAATAATAAAATAGACAAGAAGGCAACATAGTAGTGCAATTCAGAGAAGGAAATGAACATTACTTGGACACAGACTTAAAAAGGTTGTTAAATAAAACACTGCACCCTGACTGTATTTTGGGAAAGACTTCTGTTGATAGTGAATTTGCTTTTACAGTCCTTGTGTTCTCTGGGATAACTTAGATCTATTAGTCATCTGCTGCTTCTACTGTCTTAGGAACCCTCCATCTTGGCCCACAAACACTGACCTGTACATAGTGATAGAGCAGGGTGTACTGAACACTCCATTTGAGAAGTCACAGCAGCAAGTCAAACATTAGAAGAGACAAACTTGAGTAGGAAGGGAAAGAGTGCATACGTTTAGAGGATCCTTGGAATTTCTGTTTGTATATTTATGGTGAAACATTGTGGTTCAGCACAGTGCTATATGAAGGCACAACTGTTTCCACCTGATAGAGACAACACCTGGTCAGACCTTAGAGAAGGGATGTCAGACTCTTCTGACTGCATCACGGAGGCTAAATGACCGCTTAAAAATTTCCACTGATTCACAAACGTCTGAGTTAGACATTAAGTTCAACAAACCCAACAAGTTCATGACTTAGTTTTGAAAAAAAAAAATGGGAAGTTAAGCATTTTTGTTTTTCATAATTGCTTCCAATACTGAGAGCATCACTACACATTAAAAGACTGCAAGGTTGATCATGTAGTTATTGATTGGGGCAAATCTATACTTTAACAGGATGTTACAGAGAAAAGCTTTTGGTGTAGATAATCATTACCTTATGTGTATCCCATGTATTTGGGAGTTACATGATCACAAGCATTTCTTTACTCAGGACAGTTCACAGTTTAGATAGAAGAACTACCATGTTTACTAGGAAAACTATGCATTTTGTTACATCTTTGGTTCCGTTAAATAAAGCAAAAGAGAAAGATATAAAAATCTTGTTCAGTCAGTGTAGCATCCAGGGTTCAGGAATGCAGTATAAGGGATGAGGAAGAGATCTGAAAGATGGAAAATTATGTAGGCTAATTCCAGTAGGAAATCTAGAGAACAAAATGTTAGAGCTTTTAGGGGGGGAAATTCACATTGTGGATATAATTAACACAGGAGAAGATGGTAAAGTTAGGGTATGAATCTATGTACTAATGCTTAAAAAGAATGGAAAAGGAAAGTGGAGTTGTGACTATGTAAGAAAGTGAGTCCTTTAGCATTACAACTAATGATACTAAATCATTGGTTAAATTTGTTTTAAAAGTTAGTGTAATTTTAAAGGAGAACCATACCCACAGACTCAAAAAACATGTTTATTTCATCATGGTTTGGTGTTTCCTACCTTTTAACACCACTCTGGGACTATTTACAGGTTTTTAAATATGTTTTATATGTAATTTCTCACTCTGACTACATGGGGTCTGGCATCTTGAAGTAATTCTGATTGTTTAGTCTGCCTCTAGGTATCCCAGAATGCAATGCTTATCTGTAAAAATTACGTCACACAGGCTTCTTTCTTCCTAAAGCTCCTGTTACTGCATTGATTTTACATGCATACACGGCTGTCTTTCAGTTAGATTTAAGTAACATTTCATGCCATTCAGTGACTATTTAAAACACAAACAATGCAAATGCACAAACTGAAGTATTTTGTGAAGCCTGAATTGTACTAATTTGACTTATCTTCCATCCTCCTTTACACCTAACTTCCCTAGCTGTCAAAGTGTGAAGGGTAATTTGAGCTGTTACCTACTGTGATTGACCACTCAAAGCAGGAGACTTGACTCATGCACTGTTTCCTTATTCTAGCCTTTACTTTCTGTATGGGTAGGGAAAGGACCAGGGAGCTGTGACATCACAGCATGAGTGAGTTTTTAGGACAGTAGTGGTGATGTCAGTTTGGGGAGGAAAATGGCCAGAAAACTACCTATATTCAGTGGTCTTGATGACATCAGTGAATTGGAGACTGCAGCAAGGGCAGAACAAAAGTTTTTTTGAAAGTGAAAGTAAGGTACTGTTCTAGTGGAGAGAAGCAGTCAATTTAAAATATTTTAAATGGTGTATTTTTGTTTATTCATAGCAGGGACAGTAAATAGGGAGAAAAAAGACAGAGAAGTTGAGCATTTAATAATAGATTCTCATTGTTGTCCTTTAATTTAAAATTCATACCATTTACAACCTACGGTGTTCCTTGGGATTTTCCAGTAAGTTTGGAAAACACAATCATGATCATTCAATTGGAAAAGTACAGTTTATATTCTAATCCCAAAAAGAAGTAATATTAATGAGTGCACAAATTATCAAACATTTGGACTTGTTTCATTTGCCAGCAGGGTAATGCTCAAGATCCTGCAACCTGGAAATCAGCAATTTATGTACTGAGAACTGTCATTTGTACAGGTTGGTTTTAGAAGGGGCAGCGGTAGCAGAGATGAAACTGCCTACATCTGCTGGATAACAGGGAAAGCAAGGGAATTCCAGAAAAGTATTTTATTTTGAGTTTGTTAACCAGGTAAGTGAACTGATATAAAGACCCTTTTCAGCCATGATTCAGACCAGATAATAACTACAGGAACACTAAATTGGACTCAGCAAAAATGATTCATTATGTCACTGGTAACAGTTTGATTGCAGTTAAAGAAAAGGGTGAATCATAAACGGGGCACAGCATTTAGCTGTTAAACACAAGTCCTAATAATTACAGGTAAAATAGTAGCTTTCAGAACAAGAGAGTGCAAGTATTAACTTACACGTCAATATAATATATATATATATATATATATATATATATATATATATATGTTGTTGTTTTTCTTTCGGCTTTTCCCGTTTAGGGGTCACCACAGCAGAACTCCGGTCCGCTAATGATTGGCAGTTGGTTTTTATGGTGTCGAGTTGCCAGCCCGACGCCTAACCTTCAACGAAGGCATGCCCATTCAACGCATGTCTTTCGAATACCCACTCGACCGCGGGGAGGACATGCAGACTCCACACAGAAGGCACTCCCAACCTAAGCCGGGAATCGAACTGGAGAACCTCTTGCTGTGAGGCAACAACGCTACCGCTGCACCACCGCGGAATCGTGGGTGTGTGTGTGTAATGTGTGTGTGTGTGTGTGTGTGTGTGTGTGTATATAGCTATGTATATATCTTCTGAAAATCCAACAAAGAAAAGAAAAAAAATGTAAAAATTGTAGGCCTATAAATAAGCTATGGAAATGTACAGAATTATATAGAAATGTGCAATTTATGTTAAATTTATACAAAATGTAATATAGTCATTTCACAATCAAAAATGCATAGCAGAGTGGGGAAAGCTTAGGTTTAGGGCAGGAGGAAAGAATGTTGTAGAGCGACTGAAGTAAAACTAAGACTAAATGTGTAACGTAAAATTCAGCTGTAAAAAAAAGAGAAAATAATATCATAGAAAGAATGTGCCAGAAATAAGTTAAATATAAAGCTTAATAATGAATAATAAATAATTAGGAGTAGTCATAGCAGAGAAATGAGGAAGAAGAAAGTGTTTTAGAAATGAGTGACTTATGCCCAGGTTCTTCATTTAGAAACATTTAGACAGAGAAAATTCTGCATATTATTTATTATTAGCCTGAAGCAGGGACATTTTGACAATTGAAGTAGGTGTGACTTTATTTCCTTTTTGAAAGTAGAGAGATAGTTAAAGCTGTGTTTGTCTTCTGGCTGCACATTCCACCAGGCAAGAGACCTTTTAGTAAAAGATTTTTCTGAGACATGTAAATTTGAAGGGAGGTCTTGTTAGCTGACTTTGGCTTGTGTTACAAAGAGAGTAAGATTGAAACCTTTCCAAAATGACTGACTTTAAGAGTGGGCAATAGCTTTCATTAACCAGTTTATAGGCTAAGAGTACTATGTAATAAGGAGGCAATTGTTAAAACCAGAAGCCAGCTGCACTTTGTTTGGAGTGGTAGAGCAGTAATGCTGTCTGTGATCGGAAAGATGAACAAATCTGAGAATTTTGTTCTCTGTGATTTGTAGTATGGTTAGTATTGTTTGATGAAGTGAGAACAGGGAGAATATATTTGAGTCTTAGTAGTAATTCTTTCAGAGCAATGGCTGTCCTTCATTGATCACTGTTGGAGTATTGCTTACATATAGGAAGTATCCTGCCAAGGATACTGTATGTCTGGCTAGTATAGCAAAACTAGGGTACCTCCTTCTTATGCCGTACATCTGACCTGCAGCTAAGAGCTGTGATCAGTACATAAGGGATGTACAGGCACAAAATTCCTGAGAACTTCCTTGCAGCAAAACTAAACCGTGAGACTTTGTTGTATGGCCTGTGCCAGTTTCCATTGCAAGTGGGCAGAAAACTATTTTTTTCATGTCAGCAAAGACAGGTGATTGCAGGAGGCAGATACCAAATAAATATAGATATACAAAGTGTTTATTCTCCAAAGATTTAAAACTTTTATTATACAAATGTAAGTGGTTTCACGGTTATCCAAGTTCTAAAAACATAAGGAGTCATTTAGCTTCCCCTGATACTTCTTTAGAAAAACCCAAGGAACTCACATGGGGTAGAGTGGCCTTTGAATCTTCCCATCTGGATGTCCCACAGCAGCCAAGGAAAAAGCTGCAGAAGTCAAAACCTTTCTGACTTTTGTTGTCCCTCTGAACCCAGATGTCAATGCTGTGGCACTTGATGAGGCTTCAGAACACTTGGTTTAGTTGCTGCTTCTGCTGTCATGACCGACTGGAATTTGATACGGACCAGCATGCAGGCATGTCCAGCATTACTGATGCGATGTCTGGTTCTATTGCAAAGTGAGTACCTTAGGTTCCTATCTCTGAGGGACCTATCCATAGCCCTATTTAGTACAAGGGTTGTGTCAAGTAAGACACTAAGATACTATTAGCCTACATCTTTGAAGCAGAGACATTTAGACAGTTGAACTATGTGAGCCTTAAGTTGTTTTTGAAAGTTGGGAGATATACTAAACAATTCCTACTATTTTATGTGATCTGAATGAATGGAGATATTGAGATAGTTGTCCTTGAGTTCCAAGGTATACTAAGAAATCTTGAGGAAGGATCAGTGGCAGAAGAGTCTGCAGAGATAGCATCCTGAATTTTGGCACTATTAAAAAGGTATTGAGGACTGATAAGTCCAGAAACTGCCGCCATGTGCCCTTGGGACCAGAAAGAGTCTTGAATATATATATTTTTTTGCTTGGTTTTAATACAGATCCAAGGGTAGTTACCAAATGCATAGCCTCTGTTGTAGCATTCTGCAGACTCCAGGGTATACACATCTACTCTTCCCTAGAAGATCTCCATTTCTAAATCTCTTTAAGAGACCAGCTTTTTCAAGACCTCAGATTCACTATGCACCATTTTTTTTTTTGCATGAGTTCCATCCTAAAATTGAAAAAGTCTATTCTTATACACTCTTAAGATCTGTTTTTTGCTAAGCTGCCATCTGAACACTATCTAGTTGATGGCATTTCTTCCTCAAAACAAGATTCAGTTTCTAATTTCTTATTTATGGTCTCTCTTTCCCTTAGAATAGACCTCAGCAAAAGAGAGAGTTTTGAGGGTCTCTGAAGTTTATGTCTTCAACCATGCAAATGTTACCTTTGGCCAGATTCCACAAGAAGAAGATTCAGTAGTATCTCTTCTATTTGGGCACAGCATTGCCATCTCCTGAACTTCCCAAATCCTATCTTGCCCTTCATAAAGAAGGAATTCCTTTGGTGGATCAGTCAGATATTACTTAATCCAGGAGTGCCATTTCTGGTTCCTTCTCCTTGCCAGGAAGTTTCTACGGATGCTTCAGATCTGACATGGGGAAAATGTTCTATGAATCCAAAAGTTCAAGGTGTATGGTCATCGCAGGACATGAACAGCCACATAAATGTAATGATAATGAAAGAAGCAATCCTACATTCTTTACATCACTTTTGGTCTGCAGAGACAATACCACTGTAATATGGTGCATCAACAAACAAGGAGGGACAACATGTTAGCATTTCTGCAAGCTTGCCATGCCATCCTGGGAGATAGCTATCCAGCACAACCTCTTCCTTCAGGCAGTAAACATTCCATCAGCAGTGAGTACAATTGTGGATTACCTTGACAGACCCTTACGAATGGATGTTAAACAGATAGGTCTTTGTGCAGATTATCCATCAGTGGGGAACTCCCCACATTCATCTGTTTATATCTTCTCTGAACTGGTGGCTCAGACTGTTTTTCTGCAGACGCTTCAAGGATGGGCACCATGTTAAGTTCATGGAATGAGAAACTTCTTGTTTCCTCCCATGCTTCTGATTCCAAAGGTCCTGCTCAAAATCAAGAATGACAATTCACTGATGCTGTCAGTGACCTCCTTTTTGCCCAGACAGAATTGGTTCTCCTTTTTCTTCCTCCTGGCCAAGGAGAATCAGTGAAAGTTAGCCCACAGGATGGACTTGCTTGTAAAACAGAAGGGTTCTCTCCTTCACCCAAACCTGCAAACTTTAAACCTGATAGTTTGGGTGATAGGTGCCTGGATGTATTGGACATTAGAAAATCTGCTACAAGGAAATCTTTTTTTTTCCCAAAAGGATGAGATTTTCTGTTTTGTGTCATAGAAAAAAGAAACGGGAACTTAGCATATGGATAGTCATGCTTTTCTTCCTTTTTCTGTGAGCTACCTAAGTCAGGACTGGCAGATTCTTTGATTAAAGCATATTTGGCAGCCGCCTCCACCTGATAGCCTTTGGGTCCACCTGTTTCTGCATGCTTTGAAGTCATACAGTTTTTAAACGTCATCCTTCACATTAGACCCCCCCAAGAAAATCTATTCTTCCTTCTTGGGACCTGAATTATGTTTTGGAAAAGTTAGCTCTACCTCCTTTTGTGCCTGCCTCTTCTTCCTGTCTAAGATGTTGTACCTGGAAGAATGTTTTGCTGGTAGCTCTTACTTCAGCTAAAAAAGTTTCTGAATTGTGAGCCCTTATGGTTTCTCTTCCTTTTATCATTTTTAACCAGGACAGGGTATCCCTTAGGACTAATCCTTTTTTATGCCTAAAGTTGTCAACAAAATGTCTGTAAATCAGTCTATTTACTTGCATACTTTTTTTCATTTACTCTTGGAATAAGGGAGAGAGAATTTTGCATACTGCATACGTTCTTATTTAACCTCATATTTAACCAAATTATTAAGCAGATTATTAAGTCTGTGATTTATCCAAGACAATATAATACATGGCTGGAGATGCCCAAGACAATATACTACATGGCTGGAGATAAAATAAGAGGTACCACATCGTTATTAACTGTAAGTACCATTTGTGATGTAGAAGATTGAGTGGAATCTGTTTCTGCTTAATTTATTTTAAGAGGCTGTGCATTGGTGTGTTAAAACTAATGCTATGCAACTTGCTTAAGTGTATAACCCCATCTGTACAATTTCTATGTTCTCTTGGTCATTTCCTAATTAGAGTGCAGTTGTAGGTTTGCTTACTTTAAGGAAGTAATCACCTTTTACTGCTATAAACTTGCTGCATTTCACTGTTTACAATTTGGAAATGCACTTTTTCAGCTTGACTTAGTCTGATTTTATTAGCTTACTAGAACACATTGCTCTCACTGCTTTTAAATTGTTTAAGTGTACAACTTCACCTGTAAAATACCTATACTGTCTTGGTCATTTCCTATTTAGTGTGCAGCTGTAGGTTTAATTACTTTAAGGAAGTAATGACCTTTTACTGTTAAACTTGCTGCATTTTACTGTTTACAATTTGGAAATGCACTGTTTCAGATTGACTTGGTCTGATTTTGTTAAAAAGCTAACTAGAATACAGTGCTGTTACTGCTATTAAATTGGTGCCGAGTGCTCTCATCAGTATTCAGCCGCTGTGCTGTTTCAACCTGTGATAGTTAGATTTTACTAGTTAACTTATTTTGAGTGCCTATACTGTTACTGTATCATGTAGAAACTGAGTGATCTTACTGTAATTTTATGTCCTGCCACCATGTTGCTCACTTCTGTTGGCATGCATTACTAAGTAGCAACAAGTAGCTGGAAAAGTGTACTGGCAAACAATTACTCTGCATTCCGTGAAATTAAGGTGGCAGTAGACTGAATTGCATATTACTGAACAGGGTGACTATCTTATTAGTTATCACTGCTTGTTCCTTAACTAATTTATTTGATTAAGTACTGCTTAACTGAACTACTTAAATTGTGGCATTTCCTTGCCTGTCTCTTCTTTCCACTTATTTACTTCACCTACCTCCTTTTCTGGTTTCATATTAACATCTCTCTCTCTCTCCCCCTCTCCTTACAGTCCCTTAAACACAAAGGTCCAACAACAAAAAAAAAAACCCAAAGCAACTGCCTGCATACAAGAACATGGAGAGCGGAACCCCGTACAAACCAATAAAAGCCACTGCAAGTCCTACTGTTATCAACCGACTGTGAGCAGTGTAGGTCTGTTATCATCTTCTCTCTGTGATACTCCTACTGATTCATTTGCTGTTCACACTACTGGACCCCCCTTTTTCCTCCCATTTACTGTAACAAATATATACATTTTTCCAAAGCTTTGCATTTATTTTATATTCTTATATTTTATTTATCTTGTATATCACATTTCTTTTATATTCTTATATTTTATTCTCCCATTTATTGTAACAATTATATACAGTCTCCCAAAGCTTTACATTTATTTGTTATTCTACTTCCCTGATGCTCTACTAAATCTGCTTTTGAATTGACACAGATAAACACACACATTTAGGTACTGACCTGGGCTAGCTGGTTGATTGTTTTTCTCTCCTCACAGCTTTCTCTCCTCACAGCTTTCTCCAAGTCCTGGTCCATAGCCTCCCCCCTTTTCTTGTTCTAATATAGAAAAATGACCACCTTGAGCTCCACACAACACTGAATTTATTCCAATAAAAGATTAAGCGCTTTCGTCCGCACAATGTCTGGACTTCATCCTTTTCTTGTTCTCCTAACATAATTCTAGTGTAAGTTTCCTAGCCCTGTCAAACCTGTTTTCTCACAGCTTTCTCCAAGCTCTGGCTCTTAGCCCCCTCCCCCCTCTGTCAGTGTCCTAACATAATCTTATTGCAAGCTTCCCAGCCCTGTTAATCCTGTCTATTCCCTCCCTCTTCCTCTTGAGAGTTTACTTATTCCTCCCCTGAGCTGCAGCGCCATCTTTAAATACTAAAAACCCTCTCTGTCTGTCCCACGGGCTTCCCTCAGTAGTGTGCAGTTACTGCATGTCCCTTTCTAAAACTCCTGGCATAACTACATTATTTTCCTACTTTTCAGTAAACTGCAGCTCCCCATTGGTGCATAAATAATAAAAACAAACAGAAAGGTAACATTCAAACCAAAATGATAGCCTGCCCTATTTCTGTAGTTGTTAACCTTCTCACTGATTGTTTTCTGTTTGGCGACTGCTGCTCCTCCCCGAAGGTGTAACCCGCTCCGTTCACCCTTCAGGCTCATTCCGCTCCCCTACCCTGGCCCCAAATCCCACTCACTCTTCTACTCCACCACATCTCTCACTCACTAGCCGGCGACATCCACCCCAACCCTGGACCCATCTCTAACATCAATCTCACCAAACCCTCCACTCAATCCATAGACTCAAAATCCATTCACCTTACAAAACTTAATGCAATTAATGCAGAAAGCCTAAAAAACAAAATCCCTAACCTCCATGCCTGACTCTCTCATAACCACCCAGACATTACCGCCATTTCTAAAACCTGGCTGAAAACCTATATAAAAGATAACAAAATCCTCCCACCAGGTTTCCAAATCATTCGCAATGACAGAGCCCACAAAAAAGGAGGTGGAGTAGCAATAATCTACCTCACCCCCCATAACATAACTCCCTACTCCAATAAAATACCAAACTTTGCCAGTGCTGAAATTATAATAGGTTTACTAAAAATAAACAATCACAAGTCCATATGTATCGATGCCCTCTATATTCCCCCTGGTGATAATATCAAAACTCTTGAAAACATCGTGTCCTGGTTCTCCTCCAGTATAAAAAATGAAACCTATATACTCGGTGATACCAATATCACCTGGAATACTATTAACTCTGAAGCCCCTCAATCAACCTGTTCAACTTCTCCCAACTAATACAATCTCCAACCAAACCAAATAAAGATGGTACCTCTGGTACCATCATTGACTGGATCCTAACAACTCCCCCAGACCTTATCACCAAAGCTGGAACATTACCTGATCCCCTCAGTGATCACCTATCAGCCTTCACCGACTGCCTCCCATCTCCACTGCATAAACAACACCACTACATCCAAACCCGCAACCTCTCCTCTTTCAACCCTCTAACTTTCTCTGAATGCTTAAAGCATACTGACTGTTCTCCTCTAAAAACCCTTCCTCTAGATGATGCCGTTTCCTACTTTAACCACTCATTCCGAACCCTTCTCAATCAGCAGCCCCACCGAACCAAATGCATCAAAACCAATCCCTGCCCATGCTTATCAAAAGATACTAAACTAGCCTTGCACCATAGAGACAGAAAATGGAAACAATATCAAAAACATAAAAACCGTAACACCCTCCTAGAGTATAAGCAACTACGAAACTCCACAAAAAAACTAATAATTAAAGACCGCAAAGCCCACTACTCCAAACTCCAGTCCTTGCACTCAACAAATCCTCAAAAATTCTGGGACTCCATCTCATCCATGCTGCATCCTGACAACAAAGAAAACCCCTGTCCAGACCCCAACATCTCCAACCTTGAAACAGCCAGTGAGTTCAACTCATTCTTCATAGACTGCATAGCTAAACTATCAACCTCCTTCCCACCCCCTCCTGCCCCAACCACCACTCCAATCATCAACCTTCCTCCACATTCTTCTGCCTCAAGCCCATCCCCACAAGCACTATAAAAAGACTTCTCCTCAAACTCAAACCCTGTCACAATGCACCTGACAATCTTCCACCCACCTTCCTCAAACAGCATTGCCTATCCCAGCTCTATTCTTATAAATAGATCCATACAAGAATCATACGTCCCGTCTATCTGGCACCATGCTTATATCATCCCCCTCCACAAAGATGGCGAAAATACTGATACCACCAACTTCAGGCCTATTGCCATCCTTTCCCCTCTGTCTAAAATACTAGACAAAACAATACAAGCGCAACTCATAGCACACCTAACACTAAATAATCTCCTCTCCTCTACCCAACATGGCTTCCACCCTGGCCACAGCACCATGACTGCCCTTCTTTCCTTTCTTGAAACCATAAACCTCAAACATGACTCAGGCAAGTTTGTATCCACACTATTCCTATATCTGTCAAAGGCCTTTGACACCATCTCACATGCCCTACTTATATCCCAACTCTCCACCCTACACCTGTCTCCCACCACCATTGCCTGGTTCTCCAGCTACTTGTCCAATTGCCAACAAGCTGTCTAATGGAAAACTTCAACCTCCCCCTTCCTTCCCACACCCACAGGTTTCCCACAAGGTTCTGTTCATGGCCCTTTTCTCTTCAACCTATTCATTAACAACTTTCACCAATCCATCCCAGACTCTTCTGTCATCCAATGTCCATATGACTCAGTAATCATCTGCTCAGCCATCCCCCCCTCCGAGCTCCTAACAAAAACCCAACTAGCCTTCTCCAAAACCGAAACCTGGATGCAGTCTAACCATCTGGCACTAAATGCAAATAAAACCAAACAAATATTTTTTTCCCCTACCAAAAACTCCATTGACAAATCCACATTTACCATACAGAGCCAAAGCAACACCCTCCTTGAAATTGTTCCCATCACCAAGCTTCTTGGCATCATTATTGATGACAAACTAAAACTAGATGCCCACATCCACTCCACAGTCAAGAAAATTCACCAAAAGTTAGGTTTCTTATACAGGCACAACCACTTTCCAAGCCCATCTACCCATCCACCTTCCTACTCCCCTCCCTTATGTATTTTGCCCCTCTTTTCACCAATCTCCATCTTGGCCTTCGGTCCAAGCTTGAATCCTGCTACCACAAGATCTCCAAAATTGCAACCAATTCAAAAAACTCATCCCACCACTGCCTCCTCAGCCTTAACTGGCTTGAACTACCCAACTACCTCAGTTACCTACAACTCACTATTGCTCACAAGCTCACCTTTAAACCTGCCAACTGCCCAGCTCTCACTACTTCTTTAAAACCTTACATTCCCAACCGCTCACTCATATCCAAAAACCAAAATCTCCTTCAGGTCCACAAACCTGCATGTCCTCCTGGCCATCTACTGCTGTTCCACTCCTTAGCTAAACAGTGGAACTCTCTCCCCACACACCTGCGCAACCTACCTAACCATACAAATTTCAAATCTCAGCTACTCTCTCATCTTTCTTCTAAATGGGAATGCCCTTGCCACGCTCCAACTTAACCCCCCCTCCTCATTCCACCTTGCACTGACTCATCCAACTACCTCTACTATTACTTCATCCCACCCAAAACAATCCCTCCCCTACTAAAAGCTAATTTTCTCTCTAATATCTGTTGTACTATACTCTCCAATCTCAAATATACTATTACCCTTTCCATGCATAATATTTTCCTAACCTACTAATGGCTTGTAGCTATATATTTTGAAATGTTGAACCTACAATTGAGTTTGTAACAAAAATATTCACTTTACGTAAATGTTGAAATTTCTGATTTGAATTATGTCTTTTCTTTTTTGTAACATTGTGACAAGCCAATTGCAAATATCATGGAGCTTATCTGTAAATGTTTAATTAGCTGTATGAACTATGTCCTTTTGTAACATGTGAAATGTAACTTGCAATTGTTGTGGAGCTTTTCTCGCCGGGCCTCCATTGAAAATGGGATCTTCTTGGCCCAATGGACTTCCCCGGTCATCAAACAGACATAAATAAAATAAAATAAATAAATATTAATTTTATTTAAAGTACACAAGGGTTATATTATTATGACAGCTACTAAGTAGGGCAGGACCTGCTCGAATGTCACACTGATGTATACCAATAACACTTTGTTTTACAGCACAAAATAAATCACTCCCTTGTCTGATAAAAAGTGTGTATATGTATATATATATATATATATATATATATATATATATATATATATATAGAACGCTTGTGAGGAAGATATTACTCTGTTATTTCTTTTTTGCTTGGATCACTTGTCTGTGTACTTAATAAAGGATTTTTGACTGGAAACAGACTGCCTGCCCTTCTTGGATTACTTTTGAATACATAGTAATTCTGTACAATATTTTAATTATATAGTTTTTATTATTTTTTTGACTTAAGACGAGTTTAAGTTCACTACTTCTACTACCATTGTCTGTAGGGTTGCCAGCTGTCCGTTTTTTCACCAGACTGTCCGGTTTTCTGTCAAATTGTCCGGTTACCAGTTTCATTCAAAACAGGACTCCGGACACAGTATAATATCTTACCAATAAATTAAGAAGGCAGCAATTTACAACAAACGCCCTTGTCACTTCTTCAGTAAATCTTACAAGAACATTGCATTAAACATATTTATATATCATCTGTATTTTATTTCACAGAACAAAATATGCAAATAGAAGTTACTTCCTACTCGAGTTACACTAAATGACATCACATCATAAGCTATTTAGTGCCAGATTTGAAGCTTTCGCCATTTTTGCTATGTTCTATGGAGAGACTGGGAAGTAGGAAATTTTCTTAGAAAAAAATATAGTAGTGTAGTTTTTATTGTGTTGGTTCCCCCGCTTTTCTTTAGGGGTGTTGGATATATCACTGGTATATAGATCATGGGTCCAGTTAGCAAAGGTAAGTTTGTTTTTCTTTTAAAAGGATAGTAAGTTTATATTGTTTACATTTCTGTTGTAAGTTGGTAGTGTTAAACTGCTGTTGGTGTACATTGTTTTTGTCATGACCGACTTTGGTAGTTTAAGATATCTCAAAATCACGGCTTATAATTATATGCAGTATGCTCCCTTGCACATAAAGATACTTGATTTTAGTGTTTATTTTATTTTGGCTGTGTGTGGATGAGAGTGACCAACGCGGTACATTGCAGAGCCTATTGCTGATTTAAGTTTCATTGAAGTAAGGTGATTCTTTAGTTAGGTGGTGAAATGAAGAATGGCCTGGTATGTCTTTAAATATTTATTTGGCCCGCACGGGTAAATTGTGGTCTCACCTGTGACAAGGCACAGGTGCTGGACTTGCATCTTGTATCGGTTTTCTTGCTGTACCCTGTGACTTTGCAGAAATTGAATTATTGTTGACGGCATTGTAGCAGAGAAAGCAGGCACTGGCAACTCCGAGGCCCATTTCTGAGCCCTTTATTTTTGTTGCTTATGTTGGTCAAACCTTCTTGTTTTTTAATCTGTTACTGTCTTGGCTACTGTGAACATTTTGTGCAGAAGGCCGATCAGCTATTTAATTCTTATTCTTATCGATGTTTGTATAATCGGAATGGTTTTTATCTTTGTGGTGGTACAGCAGTGCTCTGCTTTCATTATGTATTCGAACCGGAAGTAACTTCTTGCCCTGATCGGTGTGCAGGCAGCTGAAATAGGATCCCACGGAATGTGCCTGCCCCCTTCCTCTAGTGGGTGAGACAGATTACTTGTCGTGTATCTCTTTTCTTGGTTTGTAGTGATGCTGCAGTGTACATTAAACTTGAGAAGCCGCTATTAACAGTATTATACATAGAGTTGCCAATGCCACCCCTCCGTTTTTTTCCCGGACTATCTGGAAATCAAACTGATTCTCCGGTAGTCTGGAAAACACTGTACAAACTCCGGTATCCTGTTTCAAAAAGGAAACAGACTATCAGAGTTTGTAAATCGGCTGATTTACTATGCTTTTTTACAGAAAAGCATAGTAAATCAGCCGAAAGCACACAGCAGGAATGGAAAAAGAGGGCATTCCCCACCGGGTGATGTTGTGATGTCACAAAATGGGCGGAATGTGGGCGGGAGAGGGGCTGGGATGGGTGGGATAACTGGTGACTTAAGGAGTGTGGCTTTACTCAGGTTTTAGCCACAATGAAAGGTGGCAACCCTAATTGTCTGATCTGATTGATATACAGTGATTAACTAGATATATATATGGATTGAAAATCTTCCACACAGAGAAGTTACTTACACTGTTTTGCTTTTTGACCCACTATAATTGTTTAGTGGGTTGTTTGAGACTTCGAGGATACCACGGAGATTATTTGTTTTTTTGAGTAATTCCTTTTGTATACCGGGTTGCATTGTGATAGTCATGAACTAGAGAACCATATGGAAGTATGCCATTTTACAAAGCTGTTTTCAGAGACACTCTGGACTTTTTGTTCAGTATCAGATGCCATAAATGGTAAGGACGAAGCTGTTGAGTGATTCACAGGGAAGAATCAACACAATAATGAGGGGATATTGACATCCAATCATAAAATGATGTGATGTTACTTCACAAAGGTGGAACTACCACTGACCCTGGGAACTACAAGCTCATCAGCCTGACTAGTCTCATAGATAAAGTAATGGAATGTAGCATAACTGGCTTAATTAACTATGATATTTATTTATTTTTTTATTTTTATTTTTATTTTACATTTGTTGACCGGGCTAGTCTAACTGGAATAAAATCCATTTTCAGTAGAGGCCCAACACAGATAATTTTATACAGTAAAAAATAATAAGTTCAAAGCAGTATAACAGTAGTAAAATAGCTCTAAACAGTTACAGCCATTCACATACACAATATATGACTGTAATAATTGTCTCAAATTCAAAGAATTATAATGATAATTAAAAAAGGTCTAAACAGATTACAGACATACAGATTAGGTACAGTTGACATTACAAGGATACCTAGCTCATGCTGAGGTGATATGCAATGCAATAGAAATAAAAACAAATTAGTAGTTTTCAATTGGAAGCAGGATAACAGAAAGTATATACTGTTGATGAATTATAGAAATGTATCATATGATACAGTGAGATGAAGGTATATAGGAAGCAGCAAGAGTATGTAAATCGGTGGAATATACTCTTGTTAGGAGCAGAGAAGACATTTAGACAGGGTTAGTACAAGGACAAAGCCAGTGAGAACTGAGAAATTGTTTTATTTTTAGTTTAAAGAGTCTTGTGGAGGTCAGAGATAGGAGTTCAGAGGGAAGTCTGTTCCAGTGTTTGCCTATGGAGTTAGAAAACAAAGAATCTCCAGCTGAGTTGTTGGATTTGTTGATAGTAATAAGTGGCTTATTGGAGGAGCGTAGGTTCTTAAGATTGTTGTAGGGGGTAATGAGGGTAGTCAGTATAGGTGGGGTAGTACAAGTTCTTATGGATAATAGTGAGTTGTTGAGATAGTATCTGGTTATGAAACTCTAGCCATCCTAGTTGTTTTAGATTGTTGCAGTGATGTGTTCTAAAAGGAGATCCTGTGGCATATCTAGCAATGGAGTGATAGGCAGTAGCAAGTTTGTTTAGGTTATTTTTTGTGAGATTGGTGTATATGGGTGAGGCATAGAGTAAGGTAGTGATTAAATGAGTTCTAGCTATAGCGATTTTGGTTGAGGGAGTAAGGAAGGGTTTGATTCTGTAAAGGGATCCCAGTTTATTATTTACTGTTTTTATAGTGATGTTAGTATGAGTGTCAAAGTTTAGATTATTATCTATGGTTATTCCAAGAAGTTTGGTGGTTATGTCAGGAGATATGAGAGTCCCATTGTTGGATGTAAGAGTAAAGTGAAGAGGGGCAGACCTATGAGTAGGAGTAAAGAGTAGGAGTTTGGTTTTTTTAGGGTTAAGTAAAAGGCAACGGTTTAAAAACCATTGTTCCACTGTGTTAAATGCATTTTGTGTAAGGGATTGTAGCTCGGTAGGGGTATTAGCTGAGCAAATAATAGTGGAGTCATCTGCATATTGAATGCAGGTAGCATGTGGGATTGCTAGGTGGAGGTCATTAATGAAAATGGAAAATAACAATGGGCCTAAAATGGAGCCCTGGGAGACACCAAGGGAAATAGGGAGGTGAGAAGATAGGTTACCTTCCCATAGTACTGCTTGTTGTCTATTTTCTAAGTAGGATTTGAACCATTGTAATGCTAGAGTATCAAGAGAAAGAGATTTAAGTATTTCAATAAGGAGCTGGTGATTAACCATATCAAAAGCCTTAAATAAATCAATGAAGACAGAAGAGGAAAGGGTATTGTTATTACGGTTAGAATTTAAACAGTCTGTGAAGGAGAGAAGGGCTGTGGTGGTGCTGTGGTTAGGTCTAAATCCATGTTGACAGTTGGCAAGTAAGTTATTATCAATTAGATGGGTGAGTACTTGCTTGTGGACACATTTTTCCATTATTTTTGTCAGTGGAGAGAGTAAGGCTATTGGTCTATAGTTTGAGATGTCAATGGAGTTACCACCTTTATGAAGGGGATGATGTGTGAGATTTTCCAGATAGATGGGATATTTCCTTCGGTTATAGTTCTGTTTATGAGTATGGAAATGGGGAGGGCTATGGCTTTGGCACCTTTTTGCAGGTACTCAGCAGGTAGATGGTCAGCAGAGGGGGTAGTAGGTTTCAGTTTTTCTAGAAGAGAGCAAATGAAGGATGTAGGAACCGGTTTTAGCTGAAATAATTGAATAGGGTAAGTTGAAGAGGTGGTTAGATTAGTGGAAGTTGGAGATAATTGTTTAGCTAGTGTTTGAATGGTATCTGTAAAGAAAGAATTAAAGGTATTGGCAGTTTGTGTTGGGTTGTCTTGGTTAGAGCCTTGTGGGATAGGTGTTATAGATTGGCCTGGGTGTAGGAGTTTGTTGATGCTGGACCAAAATTTTTGTGGATTTCTTTGGTTAGTTTGTTGTAGTTGGATATAAAAGTTTTTTTTATCTAGCAGGATAGCTTTTTTAGTAGTATTTCTAAGTTGTCTAAAGGTTTGGTGGTCTGTTGAATTCCTGGTAGTGTGCCATTTTGACCAAGATTTGTTTCTGAGGAGAATATTCTGTCTAGTTGCTTTGGTGAGCCATGGGGCAGGTTTAGTGTTACTTCTAATAGAGCGTACAGGGCATGTTGGTCAAGGATGGATAAGAATGTGGAATTAAAGTAGTCAACTGCTTTATCTAGGGTGTTTTTAGTGGTGACCAATCACAGTGTTTAAGTTCTAGCTGGAAAAGTTCAGGGTTGAAGGATTTTTAGTCCTGATTATGCGATATGTAGTTGGGTTAGGTATGTTAATTTTGTGTCTGATGATATAAGTGAGTAAGTGATCACTTAGATCATCAGGGAGGTTCCTGCCTTGTATGTAAGATGTGGAGAGTTTGTAAGAATCCAATCTAGTATACTTTCTTTGTTGTTGGTTTTATTAATTCTTGTAGGGGAGGTAATAACTTGAGAGAAGCCATAAAGATTAATGTGGGTGGTGGGCTGAGGGGTACTGCAGGACTTCCAATCGATGTTAAAGTCCGCAAGTATTAAAGTTTCTTGTGGAAGATTGATAGATATCCAGTTAAGAATGCTTTCAAGGGTATTAATGTTATTACCAGGGGGAAGGTAAATACAAGCGATGTTAATGGATTTGAATTTGTTGATTTGAAGTTTAGTGACTAGGATTTCTGAGTTATTAAATATAGGTAGATTTATGTTAGATGTGGTGACTTGTAGATTATTTTTATAGAGGACTGCTACACCTCCCTTTTTGTTGTCCCTTCTCAGGATACTGTAGGCAGGTGGGGTAAGTTCATTGTCATTAATGGATGGTTTTAGCCATGTTTCTGATAGACATAGGAAATCAAATTGGTAGAATTCTAATAGGGCATGAAGATGGGTAGTTTTCTTTTTAATGCTTCGAATGTTAAGATGAGCTATTGAAAGAGAGTTTGGAGGCTTATTAGGTGTATGTGGAAGAGTAATGTTGGAGGTGATTTGTACAGTGTCAGGAATATTGTTTGGGCCAGGATTAGGATGAATGTCTCCATCTAGCAGGGCTAAGTGGAGTATTCTATATGTGGGGTTGTTAACGTTAAGGAAATAAAAACAAAGTGTTTTTCTTGCATGGGGAGTTCTATATTTTATATGGGTTAGTCTGTGATATTTGGCTTGCAGGTAGCAGGGACAAATTGTGGTGTTAAAGCTGTAAAGAGAGATAGGTAGTAGTGGTGTGGAAGTGAACCTAGAAGGCAGTAGAAGGTTTGGGTGGAGTGGTCGTTCATAAGAGGTTAATGTGTAGATAGTTATTAGAGGAGGTAGGAGTAAAACAAAGGCTATAAATTTTAGTTGAGTTAGGTAGGTAACATTGGCCATGATGTAGGTATAAGATGAGAAGATAGATAAGGGTTTGTAGTAATAGCAGCTGGGTCTTTGAAACTATAAGGGTGGGGTGGATATTAGATTTAGTTAGGAGAGGTAATTGAATAAGTATGGAGGGGAGTGGTAATAAGGAGAACTATTTGATTGGTATAGGTAAAAGTAGGGGTGTGGTTTAGTGAAAATATATTGAGGACCCCTGGGGTTGGGTGGGAACTGGGGGTAGGGAGTGAGCCCACAGAGACAGTTGAGTGAGACAGTCGAGGTGAACAATCAGTGGAATTCTGATTGTAGAAGAGTGACTGCAGGGGTAAGTAGGTTTGTGATCTGTGTAGAAGAGTAGGGTGTAGTATAAGTGAATATTAAAGGCAGATAGTGGGAAAGTATAGCAGAAAAGGTAATATGTAGGGTCAGTTGTAATAATGCTAAAAAGGAGTTTAAAAAAGAAGACAGCCTTATGAGGATGAAGGGCAACAAGAGAGGAATAGATAGGAGGGTGCCACCTAGTGGGCAGTTAGGTTTATAACCACAGAGGTGAGGAAAAAAAATCAGGCAAGGCTAGACTAGGGCTAGAAAGGCAATATATATGAAAGGGTTACTTAAACTAGAAGTATGAGAGGGAATATACGTAGTCTACTGGAGTTAGGGGGGGGGATGGCTACTGGGTGTTCAGGCTGTGAGGCGTACAATAATTAACAAGGATTAAAGCAGTGTAATGAATTAGGTATAAGCCAAACTTACAAATTGCACATACTCTCTTATCACTTTACGTGTGAGAACAGCAGTTTTCACTTATGAAGTGATGTTACAGTTGAATGATTGGGGGGGGTCCTTGGGTCCCTGGTGGATAGTAATCTCCTAGTGGAGGGTAGGCAGGAAATTGCACATACACTCTTATCACTTTACGTGTGAGAACAGCAGTTTTCACTTATGAAGTGATGTTACAGTTGAATGATTGGGGGGGTCCTTGGGTCCCTGGTGGATAGTAATCTCCTAGTGGAGGGTAGGCAGGAAATTGCACATACTCTCTTATCACTTTACGTGTGAGAACAGCAGTTTTCACTTATGAAGTGATGTTACAGTTGAATGATTGGGGGGGTCCTTGGATCCCTGGTGGATAGTAATCTCCTAGTGGAGGGTAGGCTGGTCTCTTATCACTTTACGTGTGAGAACAGCAGTTTTCACTTATGAAGTGATGTTACAGTTGAATGATTGGGGGGGTCCTTGGGTCCCTGGTGGATAGTAATCTCCTAGTGGAGGGTAGGCAGGAAATTGCACATACTCTCTTATCACTTTACGTGTGAGAACAGCAGTTTTCACTTATGAAGTGATGTTACAGTTGAATGATTGGGGGGGGGTCCTTGGGTCCCTGGTGGATAGTAATCTCCTAGTGGAGGGTAGGCAGGATAAAATCAGCTCACAGGGGCATGAAGCACACAGCAGCCAAGGGGTATCCTAGCAAGTAAAGATATCAAAATTCTTATAAGGCTTGACCCCTAACAGTTTTGCTTTACTGAGGATAGATCTTGTCTTATGAATCTGGGCTTGTTATTTGAGAGATTAACATTAGCCGTGGACAGAGAACTTGCTGTCCATGCAGCATACCTCAACCTAGCTAAGGCTTTTGACACTGTACTACATGTTAGCATAATGAACAAGCTGAATAAGCTCTAAATTGACTCCTGTGCAGTTAGGTTGATAGCAAACTGGCTGAGGGATACAACACATGTAGTGAGGGTGGCAGGTGCATTCTCAGTAGACATGCAGGTGACCAGTGGTGATCCTTGGGATTCGATTCTGGGATCCCTACTATTTAGCATGTACTTAGCAGATCTCCAGATTACAAATGGGGATCTCTGGCTAACGGAATTTGTGGGTGACTGCAAGCTTGTTGTCATCCTCATGTCCCCCTCTGATGCATAGAATGTCCAAATGGAACTCACATGTCTCAACAACTGATGTTCAAAAAATGTGTTAAAATTTAATGCTAAAAAGTTCAAAATCATAGCACTTGCTTAACAATCCCTTTGTTCATCTTCTAGTATAGACAACACCCTGCTTCAAAATGAAAGTGTGGTGAGAGACCTTGGAACATGGCTACATAACTCCCTTGACTTAGACTATCACATTGCAAAAGCGGTTAGAAAATCTTTTTATGTGGTGTGGTTGATTGCAAAAGGTATTTCATTTAGAGCTGAAGAAGTTCTTACCCTTCTCTATTCCACGTTGATCACAGCTATAAGCAAATGCATTGCCCCTTTTAGAATGCATCTTACTAGGCATATCAACAACTGGACAAAAACAGATCGCATTCTTAAAATACAATACCTACCAATAGAGGCTGGAAGTGTTCTCCTTTTCTTCAGTGCCCTATAGATATCTTGGGGGCAAAATGAGCCTTGTATTTTTGGCTGTTGGGAGAACAGTAGTCCAAAACGTCTTATATCAACTCAAATCAAATAGTCCCACTAACACTAGAACCCGGGAAAGTAAACATGGGTCAACAAAAACACAAAATACAATGGAGAGACAGATTTGTCATGCAGTGCTTACCCCTTTTCTGTAACAGTCTTCCAGTCCAAGTTAAGCAATGTGCTATATTTTTAGCCTTCAAAAAGGAGTTTGTTAACTGGATGGGTATCCACAAATTCACTCCGGTATGACTGGCCTGTTGCTCCTTGGAAAAGTAGGTAAAGTCTAAGGGGAGGGGTACTGACAAGGCACTGTTGCCTTGTAGTTTCTATGATTCTAAATTGAGAAGAGATTTCCCAGTCAGACTTTCCTCCCTTCACTTTCTGTTCTTCGAAACTCCATTAAGCCTGGAGAAATGCTACCATCTACTCAGATTTGTAGCATCAGCAGCAGGAAATTAAGGAAAAATTAAAATGATGACAGTACCTGGCAAAGTGACTACCTGGCATAGATGCATAGGCACTCCCTTTTGTAGACGTTTATCATCCCATTGAGATTTTGTATGGAATGCAGGATGGTAAAGTCGAAATTGAGACATGGAAATTATGATGGATGTCAACCCAGACACTGAGTTGTTAGGTTATGTGCTAGGGCAGTAGGAGAGCAGCTGAATGGCTAATGGGCAGCAGAAGGTGGAAAAAAGTTGCAAAAAAAGCAATAATTTTTTTTGCGTCTATATTATCTTATCGAAGTTTCAGAATATCGAATATGATATGATCAACACCATATCATCGAATTCTGAAACATCGAAAGATTAAAAAAAATGCATAAAAACAAAAATAAATAAAGCCCCACTGCACCCCCCCATGTGGGGGGCTGCACCCCCCCACTTAAATATACCTACCACAAGACCGCACTACATTGAACTAAATGGAAATCTCCCCTTACGAAGATTTCCGTTTAAACGTTCAATGTTTTTTGCTTTCTCTAATCTGGTGCTGACAATATCAGCTTCGATATTGTCGACCTTCGACAACGTGAAGTAGACCCATTTTTTTCAATATTTGTTCCCCATGGTGTGCAGTACGATGGTCGAAGCAGCAGACATATCCACTCTGCCCTTCCTACATCTTTTCCCCATTTCCATTTTTTCTGTGTTTCTTTTTTTTCTTTCTTTTTTTGTTACCCTGCCTACAATAAAGGTAATTTATTCTCTGATTAAAGGTGCTTTTGTATAATTTTTTGCTGAACAGTAGTATTGATGTATTGTGTCTTTCCTACTGTCACAATGTACCATAGAACATGATTTTTTTGTATAGTTTTTTTGGTTTCCATTGATAGCTGTCTTCCATCATCCATGTTCCATACCCCTCCACCTACTCTACAAAAAAAAAAAGGCAGCAAGTACATCTGAATCACCAAAACAACTGTAGTTATAGAGGACAGCTGCTGAAGCTCCCTGTGACCCCAGGGCAGATCTTGGACTTCAGACTGGCTTGACTCCAGGCCTACTCCCTATTTGTGCCTCCCTTGAGTACAGCAAGCTGAAGGAGGCTGTGCTGTGGAGCTATCTGCCCCCCCCCCTTCAGTAACAAAGTTCAGAGAGTGATCCGGCATGCCTTTTTCCCTGGCTTCTGCTGGCTTGTACCAGCCACAGCATTGCCATTTGTTCTTTAGACTGGCACGAGTCATAAGATTGCTGATTCCTTCAACCTGAGCATCAACTCCATTATTGCCTCATTCTGCACACCAACCTGGCATTGGAGCATCCAACACTAATTATATTGCAAGTCCATATTCTGTCAGTTGCAGCCCCCATGCTGTTGGTCTACAGCTGGGTCTTCTGATTTCTGTTCAATGTGCCTAGTATGTGATCTGATGCAGGTTTTTTTTTTTTGCCAACATCTGCACTGGCTTTTGTGATGCTATGTTTATGGCCTAGTTTCCAGATATGTTCCTTAATACTAACTGTTTCAATTTTGACATTACCAATATTGGCAACCATATTTCTGTGTTTATATCTCTTGGTTGTTTCCCTCGGCAAGATAGTGCTTCCTCTGGTCTTCTTTGGGCCTCCACAAAATGAGTCTTAAAAGTTTTATACTTGTAAACCCCTCCAAGAGAATCCCATTAAACCCTTGAGAAAGACTAGATATTGAGTCTCTGTAGACTCACCTTTGAAGGGTCTTTGTGAGGAGGAGAGATGGGCTGTAACTCTCTGCTATCCTCCCAGAAGACCCCAAATTCAAAGAGTATTTATAATATACAGCAACATAGAGCTGACCTGATGACCACATACACACTCTCCAGTGTAGACTGCAGAAGGTCTGTGGGTTCATGTTGCATTCATGCTGGGTAGATCATCTCTTGGACATCTGTAAGGATGCTGCCTTTGTGGTGTAGGAGAACTTGGATACAGTAGTACCTTTTACAGAGAAGGACACCTATGTGTTTTGGATGTCCCCTGGGAGTGTTCTGTCAGGATGGAGAATCACAATCAAGACACCATGGTCTCCACAGCAACCCCAAGGAAGGGTCTGATATCCTATAGTCTGGCTGCCTGTCCTCCAGACTGGGATTGACACATGATGGACAGATTTGGGAAGAATGTTTTTGAGTCTGTTATATTACATCTTTGGACACTAAATTTCACTACTCATATGGTATATTCCCAGAGAGCTAATGCAAATGTACCAGAAGCTAAAGGGCTTACCAGATGGGCTTTTTATGTACTGACTCCGGCTTCTTCATCCTAGAGCATGAGTAATCTCTTGATCTGCATATTGTACAGGATGTCTGAGAGAGCTGCATGAGCTGCAGGATCTGGAACTGCAGTTCAGCAACACTCCTAGCTCCCCACCATCTGACTTCACTAAATGTGCCATAGCACCTTCTTAAACTCCACTTTTTAGGTACCTTCTTGTTTAGAAAGGATGTTTAGCAGCACCTGGAGAACTTGGAGAAGCAAGAGTAAACCCTGACAGATATATAAGTGTCAAGTTCCATGTTCATATAGCATTATGTAGAAGAGCCAGCTTCCAATATAGTTCTGATGCTGCAACCAGCAGACATAGCACTGGGTGGCTTCTGGGGTGAATCAGATACCAAAACTAATTTCTAGTAAGACTATGTGCCCAGGAAGAAGGGTCCTTGATATTCTCTGTGAGTTTTTTTGTCTGCCTATGGACAGGTGGCTGCATATCTGATAACTTACTTGACTATCACACTCCAGAGCAAACAAAGGTGGCATTTACCTGCACTTTTCCATATGAAAATGACAACCAAGAACAAATGAGTGAAGGAACTGTATCCAAAAGGGTTACTCAGTTCCCTTCATCAGTCCACTGCAGCCAATATCCTAGTTTTGCCAGGTGTCCTTTCCCATCATAAACAAAAGGCAAAGAAGAAGATTTAAGCCTTTTACAAAAACTGTCATGCAGGAGACCCCACTTCTTCAGAAAGGCTTAGGTCATTAAGCTATATTCTTTTTGGTGCCAGAGAAAACAAAAGACTTCAAGCCAATCCTCGATCTCAGAAGTTTAAACTTCTTTGTCTCAGAATACACCTTTTTGCATGGAGATGGTGCATTTAGTTCTTCCTTGTTTCTCAGAATAAAACATGTGCTCCTGAGTCAGAGCCTGTTAGTATCAGTTCAGGGCTCCCAGTTTAGTCTCATTTATGCTGTCAGGAGGTTCACCAAGCATATGTTTCTGAGAGTCACTCTCCAGAGACTGCAGGAAGGCAGGTAAGTCTTTTACTTAGGTTAATAGGTAGGTACTAGGCTATCTGCCCGAAGGCATTAATAAGCCTCGCCAAAATGTGTTGGCTTTCTCCACCCCCTTAGATTAGTTCCCTGTGCCTCTGTCCAGCAGAGCCACTGAAGTGATCCCCGGGGTAAACTTTCTTTTTCCCATCCACTAGTCAAAATGACTGAGTCTTTGCTATTCTCTCTATGAATGATGTCTGCTTAGACTGCTCCATTCCTTGTTGATTACGGTGAACATTTCAAAATTATATCTGCTTGTAATGCAAGCACTACTTTTCGTCAGTTGTTCCCTACAGTATATACTGTCCCATGTCGAGCTGTGCTGATCCAGGATTAGTTACTTTACCTGTGTACTGCTATATCTCTAACTCATTCACCTTCAGGTTAGCAGACCTTTGACTCAATATCAGAGCAGTATCAGTTATAATAGTACCCCGTGCCACACTGAAGATATGAGAGCTCTACACAGCACTGTGCTAGTCCACTAGTCCTACACTCTTGACTTTCTGAACTTCCAGATCAAGATATCCAGTGCTATCAGGTTCCAGCTTTATTGATGGTTCAGCACCACAAAATTATTGGAGGAGTCCCTTTCAGATGAACCTGATTTGGGTGGGGAAACACTACTATAGGCAAGACCGTACATGGTGCCTTATCATGACAGGAGTTTCATCTTCTCCACAAACATCTTAAACATGAAGAGGGTTCTTGTTAATTGTGAATTCATCTTCCTCTGATGTTCTTTCAGGACTCCCTTCCTCAGGGGGTCATTCCTACACATTCCAGTGGCACATTGCATGTGTTGTATAGCACCTAAGAAGGGGAAACACATTCCTGCCCACTTTGTTGGAACACCATGAGGATATGGCAAGAGGCAATCAACTCCTACCTTTTAACTTCCAGCCACATTCCTGTGGAGGCAATTTATTTATTTATACAGTATAAAATTGTGCATAAAAAAAGACTAAGCAAAAACCTAGTCTGACATATATAGTACAAAAATCCACATCTAGCATATGATTCACATGCACACGTATAAGAAGGAGATATTTATACAGGGGAATAGTTTACAAGCAGCAGTACATTTCGTTCATGGGAGTACATTAGTCCCAGAAAAGGTCCTTAGTGTAGTAAATCAGTTTTTGTGAAAAATTATTTCTAAAACTGGAGCAACATTACTTTAGTAAAATAGTAATAGGAATATATAGTTGAGTGAGAGTAGGTAGAGATTATTGTAGTGAGAAATTAGAAGTGAGGAAAGTGTTACAGTCAGGATTGTTCTATAAATGAGAAGAGATTAAATGTATTGGTATTATGGCAGTCAGCCTGGCGAGATGCAGGAGCAGATCCATTTTTGTCTGATGATACTTTAATTTTTTTTTTTTTTTTTGAAGGAATTTCTATTTTGGCCCATTTTTAGTGCTAGAGGAATTGAGTTCCACATTTTTGAAATTTTGTTTGAATATAGGAAGTCCCCAGCAGAACTGCAAGATGTTATGCAGAGATTTGACTTTTGATCTTAGTTGTTTTTCAGAGGGAATAGAGTTTTATGATTTTTTTTTCTCTTTTTGTGGTTGGGCCTATGCAAGATATTGCATGGGGTAGCAAGTTGTGATAAAGATAAGTAATGAAACAGTTGTAGCCAGCTAAGTTCCTTGAGTGCTAGATGGAGGTGTAACTGTTAGGGCTGGTTTGCAACAAATTTGGTGGTTTTGTTATAACATTGTTCTAGCTTTGCCACCAGTGTGGCTTGCAGGTTAGTGAAAATGGGGGAAGTATACAGTAGAGAAGGCAGTAAAAAAAGTAAGCTATACATTTTCTGGCCTCATCAGTGAGGAATCATTTCACTCTGAATAACATTTCAGGTGTTTTTTCTTTATGTCTTGGTTAATGTGTTGATCAAATTTCAGCTGAGTTTAGCTGGGTCAACCTGTTCAAGCTTAGTGTTGTTAGCAGAGATGATGGTAAAAGATGTATTTTGGTTTGAGAGTGATTTGGGAGTAAAAATTTGGTTTTACTGAAATTTAGTAGAGGTTGGGATTTGTTTAGTCAAGATTCAGTAGAGCAGAATGCATGTTGGGTTATGTGTTAAAGTTTTGCTAGTGTTTTTTCTGAGCAGATCAGTGTAAAGTCGTCGGCGTATTACACTGCAATGGCTTATTTGCTGGCAGTATGAAGATATTTAATAAAGAGGTTAAGGAGCAGGGGACCTAATATAGAACCTTGCAGGACTCCTGTTTTTACTGAGAGAAAAGTAGTGACAACTGCTTCCATTTGAATGTCTGTGCCCTGTTGGAAAGGTAACTATGGAACTAATGTAGAGAGGTATTTGTTAGTTCTGTGTTAAAGAGATTAATTAAAATTTTTCATGGGACATGGTATCAAAGGCTTTAAATAAGACTAGGAAACATGTAGAGATTAAATTGTCTTCATTTATTTTATATGCGTGTTGACAGTAGAAGTGAAATGAAGCAGAACAGTGCTAGTGCTGTAGTGAACCCTAAAGTCATGCTGGGTAGGAGAAAGTGGTTGATTTTCTGATCAGTGGTTGAGGTGTATGCATTTCTCCAGTATCTTAGATATGGCGGATATAATGGTTATTGATCTATACTTAGAGAGTGCTGTTAAGGTGGACTCCTTTATGTATAGGTAGTGTAAACCATTTTTTACCATACAGATGGCACGTTTTCAGAGATGGGCGAATTGATCAGAATGGAGATGAGATAGGCAATGACGTCAGCTGTCATTTTAAGGTATTTTCATGTGTGCAGGTTGGTGGGCTTCAGTTTTCGAAGACTTTTTTTGATAGTTGCAGTAGGGACTGGTTGGAAAGAAAAGTGTTTAGGCATATTAGGGCATTGTGGCAGAAATTTTATTTAGTCTTGTAGGTTGTTGATTATAGATATGACTATCCGAATAAATAAGTATTAAATTGGTTGGCTGTACCACTGTTTTGTATTTGCAAGTTTGGGGTAAGCTGTGTGTCTTGCCCTGCTTGTAATTACTTGTTAATGTTTTTCAATTGTTGAAGTTTGTGTTTTGGAGTGTGGAATAGTAGTTTTTCATGCCTTTTTTAAATTATGGATTTAGTTTAATTTCTTAGTTGTATAAAGTTTTGGAAGTTGGCAGTTTTTTTTTACTAAGTTTTGTTTCTCAGTCTCATTTTATGTAGAGTTTCTGTTGTCAGTCATGGGACTAAGTTGGATTTGACTCTCCTAGTTCTGGTTGGGGCTAGTTAGTCACGTATATTTATGAAAGTGTTATCGAATACTGTTACCTCATCTTCTGTTGGAAAAGCCCTAAGTGATTCCCAATTATATGTGCTTATAATATTAACAGAGGTCTGTTTGCTGAAAGAAGCTAGTTTTCTGAAATATATAAAGAACTGTGTTTTAGAGAAATTCTATGAAGTAAAGATAGCATAAATTAATTGGTCACTAAGGCTGCCAGATAAATTGCCAGAGACAGTTGTTAGGTCTGGGGAAAGATGCTAGAATTCATTCTTGGGTAGATTTATTACATTTAGTTTGGGAGATAATTAGTTGGGTAAAAGTATAGAGCTGTCTAGTGTTAGTAGGATTGCCAGTGTGCAGTTTGCCAATCTATGCCTAGATAATCTAGTATGACAGTTTCATATGACAGTCTGGATGAGATCTAGGATAGCATATCCTCAAGGGTGGCTATATTGTTGCTTGGCAGGGTATGTATACCTATGATTGCTAAATTCTTATGTTTGTTTATTTTTAGTAGTATTATAAGGGTTTTTAAGTTAGAGAATGTTGGAATCAGGTGTTGGTAGAGAGAGAGGTGGAGGATATTTCTAAAGAAAATGGCAACTCCACCTGCCTTTTTATTGATCCTGTCTAATCTGATGGTACTGCATCTTGGAGGTAGAATTTATATATCTTAGTTTCTTTGCAGAGCCAGGTTTCAGTAAGTACTAGTATATCTGGGGAATATTGGGTTATCCAGGTGTGAAGTTCAGGGAATTTATTATAGCTACTTCTTCGGTTGATCTGGAAGAGACCGTTGCCGGTGGGAGAATGTGGCTGTGGTTGTGATGGAGAATATATCCGAGAGGGTGTGGAGTTAGCACCAGTGCCAGGGTGACAAGGACCACTTAGTGTTAGGGTGATGTATTTGTATTTAAATGAGTGAATGTAAGATGGTTGGGATAGGTGTGGGGCTACTAGTGAATTAATGTAGTAGAAGTGATGGGAGGTATTTAATTTGTTCACATTGTTAGGACTGAGAGTTTGGAGTGGTGAATCATATGATGTTACAGGTACCAGAAACAAGGTGACCATTTTGTTACAGGACCTAAACTGGGACACTTGAGGGCCGCCCCTGAGAAGCCAGGTCTGCAATCCCATTCTCCTGGCCTCCATGGGAGTGGAGATAGGGCTGCCATTTCATCTCGCACGTGGGCCAGCAGGTTGGCCTCCCATCCTTCACCTTGCACTGTGGGGATGCCATGGGGACCCAGGAGTATCTCCCCTGCAAGTTTGAAAGCCCTAGGTGTAAGGCAAAGGGGAGAATCAGTGTCGCAGAAGTCTGGATGAGGGACTGTCTGAGGCTTTGCGGCCCAGCAGAGTTACATGAGGCTGGGAAGATCCCCTGAGAAGCTCCAAGAGCACATGTGACACTGCATGATTTGGCAGCAGTCAGGAGATATGTAACCATGGAAAAGAGCTCTCTCTCCTGGGTAGAAGTTTAAGCCTATAGGGGATCCATCCTGATGGAAGTCTGGAAGGGAGAGAGAGGTGGAAAGTGACTAGGACAGGACAGCTCCCCTGTGTGTGAGGGGGTATGGACCATGGCCCCTCTGGGAAGGAAGTCTGGAAGGGGTAGAGAGGTTGATAGTGGCAGGGCTGGGTGAGGAGGTCTGGCAGAGCTCCCCACAATGGAAGTCCTTAAGAGAGTGACTGGCGGACAGCAGCAAGGCCTGGAGAGCTCCTGCCTGGGTGAAAGGGATCAAGCTGAGCTCCCCATAATGGAAGTCCTTGAGGAAGCACCAGGGCGGATGGCAGAGGGGCCTGGAGAACTCCTGTCAGGGCAAAGGCATCCAACTGCACCCTATAACCAACGGCATCCTTGAAAGATCTCAAAGTTCCCAGAGCTGCTCTGGATTGGGAAAGCAGGGGGACTCTGAAGCCTTCATGAGTGTGGATCTGCCCTTCAGCGGCTGAGGGGAGTTCTGGAGGGGTGGATGGGATCAGAGGGAAGCTCCCCTGAGAAGGTCCAAGGGTATGAGCGATCTGACATGATTTGGCAGCCTGCAGGAGACATGGAATTGGTGGAGTCCCCTGACATGGGGGGGCCACAGCTGGGGAAGGTCTCTTGGCCAAGTCGAAGGGGAGGCCTGTAGGGGCGGCCCTGACAGAAGTCATTAAGGGTGCACCGGGCTGATGAGTGTGGGGCCTAGACAGCTCCTGCCTGAGTGAGTGGGGTTAGGCAGAGCACCCCATGACAGAAGTCCTGGAGGGAGTGACTGATGGATGGTGGCAGAGCATGGAAGGCTCCTGCCAGGGTGAAGGCATCCAACCTTACCCCATACCCAATGGCATCCCCCAAAAATCGCAAAGTCCCCAGAGCTGCTCAGGATGGGAAAGCAGTGGGACTAGCTGCCCTGGGAAGCCAAGTCACCATTCAGACTGAGTGATCTAAACTGGTACATTTCTGTGTCCCAAAGACAATGTTTGGAATTCCAGGACAGAGACTTCCAAAAACTGGGACTGTTGGTCACCCTGACCAGAAAGCACAATGGGGAAAGTATTATCAAGCATGTAAGGGTCGTGTTGACTTACAGAATGGGTGCATGACTACATAATAGTGATTGTATGATGTAGGGGAGATGAATAAGGAAAGGGAGAAGGACTGTAGTTGATGGAACTGGTGTGGAGAAATGAGAATAGGGTAACTTTTGTGACCAATTGTCCTAGTGCACAAGATCACGTCACATCTAGTCATACCTCATGAGTAATTACTGATGATTTCTGTAGCAAGGAAAAAATATTCTGTTTATGGGGCAAGTTATAATGTGACCTCTTAGTGTTCCCAGCCTTTTGGGTGATTGACTCTAGGATACTTTAATCCTCATAAGGCCTGTTGGCCTTCTGTATGAATTACCCAGTTTACTCAGATGGTGAGGTATATGCAGAAAGTCAGACATCTAAAGGGCATGCTTATCCTAGTAGTTCCCATCCGGCCTTGATACGTACCATTCCACTTACTCCAGTCTTATCTTCCATCCTTATGTGATACAGAAAGACAGATGTTTTAAGGTCAAAACCATCCTCATTTCTCCTTCCTCACCTTAACAAGATATCATTCCTCTTACGCTATCTTTATCTTCTGGGGCAGCTGTTGTACTTCTGTCTCAGCTACGAGAAAAAAAAAACTACCCACATTTACAGTCCTTAAAGCTAGCAGAGTGGCTTCTCTAGTTAAACTGGTTAGCCAGTAGTCCAGGCTTTTTAGCCATGGTAGTAGCAATCATTTCATCTTCCCAAAACACATCCACTCAAAAGACTTACAAAGATAATTAATCTTGTTTTTCAGTTTGGGTGTCTAGCAAAGGTTAGATTCCATTTTGGCTGCTATACTTTTTGTTCAGGACTACATTTCCAAAAATGTTTATATTTCAGCTATTTTTTTCCATCTAGCTTTGTTTACTTTTCATTCCTTATTAGTCTGTCTTTCTTAAAAATGCCATTTTACATGGCATCATTAGGTACCCCCCATACAAGAACAGTTTTCCTCCTTGAGACATTTATTTCATGTTAGAAAGTGTATCCTTCCTCCCTTTATAGCCTTTGCTTTTACAGGTTTAAAACAACTGTTCTAGAATATCTTATTTCTGGTTACTTTACATCAGCTATAATAACTTCTCAATTACAGGTTTTTAAAAGACTTTCTTTCTTAGTCTTATAGAAAGATGTAATGAAGGTCATACACAATCTCTCTGTTAACAAAACATGGTTATAAAAAGAGAGAGAAGGCAATTCATCAGCTTACTCATCTTTTCTCCTTATTAATTAAATAACAGGCAGTATCTCCTTCATTGTATGGATGCTTGCAGCCACTTTATGTTCTTTGGAGGTATGACTAAATCTTTTTTGCAAGGATAGCTAATTGTTTCTTCTTTCAAAGAGCAAAGTGGGCCAAAAGATTTCTAAGCTTACTCTTTCTACATGGGTGGGTGATGGCTTTGGAAACTGTTCCACAACACATGGCAAGACCCTACTTTCAGTTCCTAGGGCACATTCTACTAGTAGCCATGTCTCATGTCTTTCTTCTGTATGTCATCCATTGATTACACACATGTAGCTGCAACCTGTTCTTCCTTTAACACCTTTACGAGCCACTGCAAGTCAGATGTTATCTGAGCATCTAGGTCTTTATTTTGGGGCCGCTGTTATCCATGATATGTTCTCATGGTAGGCACCACTCAGGAAGATTAGTTAAGGACTCTGTCCTGCTGGTTACAGATGATGGACCCCTTCTTACCACATACAAAAGTTATGTACTCAACTTGTGAAGAAGTTCAACCATCATCTGTAGCATGTCCTCCCTCAGTCACCCACCTTTTATGTATCTGGTCTGGAATCTTCTTTCATTCTGTTTGCATTTTAGCATTAGGGCTGAAAATCTGGAGAGAGTAGAGTGAGTGGTGGAAGATGGGAAAAGGTAAGGTTCCTGGGAAAGATTTACCTCCCTAGTGGTCCTGAAGTATGTACTGCCATTTCTGCTGGTTACAGGGGATGGACCATCTTATAGCAGCTCTGTCATTATAGTATGTATACAACATTCATATTTTCCTCAAGTTTATCTAAACCTTTCTTGCTTTCCATTTTTCATCATGGTGTGAAGCAACTTGAAACATTAAGATTATTGTGGGAAAGTGACATCAAGTATAAGCACTGCCGCTAATTATTTGTAAACATGTCTCATTTGGCTCTTACTAGTTAGTGTTGACTGTCAGGGAATCGTGTGTGGGAAAATGACTTACATCATTTTAAAATGATTGTAAGAAAGCACCAGTCAGCATTTTGTTCATGTTCAAACAATATTTCACAAGCTGAGATGAAACACTTTTGTTTGCACTTTTACATTATGTGGAAACAAGATGCACTTTTTAAAACAATTTCAGGAAACAGTATATGACAGTTTACCCAAGTTAAGTTGAAAAGTTCTTGCTTTGTAACTTTTCATTATGGGGAAGCAACTTAAAGCATTTTGAAATGATTGTGGGAAAGAATATATATCATTTTGCCTGATCTTTTTTTTTAAAGATGGCCACAGTTGTTTGCAAAGAAGAAAACGGATGCTGATTTTGGTTTCAGCTTTTCACTGCAAGAAACATTTCCTCTTGATTTCTATTCATCAGTTCAACTCTCAATGAAACAGTGCTCCTTTTGTCAACACATGTTTCATGAACTTCTATTCATGTGCATACTGATTTGCTTTAATCTTTATACAGTTGGATACTTGGCTGCTGTAGCATCTCTGTGAATGAAACAAGGTGTTGTACGTACTCATGCATTCAGGCAGGGCAGCACAAAAATAACCATTTAAGGATAAGACATGATACACAAGTGAAAAAGGAGTATAAAGAGTATTGTGAAGAATGTTTTTTAATGTGTTAATTGAATAAGTGCACTGGATATGAGCTTTTTCTCAGGTTGCCCCAGAAACATTGTCGCAAGTGTTTATGCTATGTACTAATGAGCAGACGATGCACTTTTATAGCACTTGCATTTTTGTTATTTGTATAACAAAGTCCTGGTTGAAAATGGACCCATACTGTGCAGTCTACCCATCCTTAAAATTAGTAAGTCAATAAATAAAAATGACTGACTTGCTCAGCATCTCACAGAAGAATGAAACCCACTTCTACTGGATAAAGCTCATTAGTGACTCATAACTGTAATCTTTTGTGTTAAGCTGACAGAATATTGCCAGTATGTGTATATATGCCAAATCATTACACATTTCTCATATAATTTTCTGGCATGGTGTTTCTTCTTGAGGTTTCCTTTTTTTTTTTACATATTGACAGTAAACTCATTGTTGTGCTCCGACTTTTGTTTCATAGATTCATAGATACTTAGTGTGCTGTTGATCTGTGAGTATCCCAAGCCTAGCCTTACACTCTGAATAAGCTAGATATAGGACAAATAGGAATGTGTTAGAACATTTACATGTTTCCCCCATCCATGAGGGATAGGGGTGCTAAGCAGGGGTGAATTTGCGGTTACCAATCTATACATCTAAATTAAATTTGAATGTAGTAAGAGAATTACTTAACTATATTTGGAGTCGAAGACTGTTACATATAAGTGGCATTCTCTGTAATACATATCTACCCCTCCAACATGTTCTATTTATTTTACAAAAGAGTTTGGAATCCTTTGAGAGGGTGTTTATGATAGCATTGGTCTTGCAAATGTGTAATAGGTTTGACCAAAATGGTCTGCTGAAGCTCTGTATGTGAGGTGCAGATCGCCTCTTAGCAGCTTGTATGATAATGAGAAAAGGGACAAGACAAGTAACTACTGTAAGAGACATTACACTCCATGATTGGCCTAATGGGTGCTGAGTACAGTGGAATGAATACATCTCTTGATCTGGGTGCAGTACCAGTAGATACATGTTTTTATACATTTTGTGTAGACAGGGTCTAGCTGTAGATGCTTGCTTATAATTTATCATTTGCCAATTATATTTTCCTGATATATATATATATATATATATATATATATATATATATATATGTATACACACACACACACACTTTGAATCTGTGTTCAGTTCCAGTAGTAGATTGTTAACCTTGCTTTCATAGCAAAGAAAGGAATTGCTTTACTTCAGTCTCATGTGCCCCAGGTTGAATGGCATAACATTTTCTGTACATAATGATATAGCGGACAGGGTCATCTGTTTGGGAAACATAATTCTGTAAGTATTTCTCAAAACACTTCTGCTGCAATGACATTGAAAACATTTTTATTTTTTGCAGAATTTTAAAGACATCTCATACTTCATTTCTGGCTGATTAGGACTAAATATGCAAAATATATATTAATTAACTCCATGCTTGAGAGAAACTGTAGTAAGTGCAACTTGGTGAATGTAGTTCCTTCACTGCTACTCGAGGTTAAAAGTCTGAAATGATGGCAGTGGACAGTGTCATTACAGTAGACAGATTTTACAGTATTTCATGAAACCCAGGCAGGCTACACCATAAGGTATAATCTGAAGCACAGTAGTACATTTGCATGAGTGCAGATTATGCAAGGATCAAGAAGGTAAAATTTATCATGATTTCATCTTTAAGGAATTGTAACATTGTTGGCATCTAGAAGATTAAAACATTGGAAAGATAACATTTAAATCTAGTCCAGTCCCCCTATTGACCTGTTCATTCCCCAGAGGTGAGAGCCATATGGCCCTTTTACTCCCTTCAGGGCAAGAGTCAGGAGCTGAGGTCCACAGTGGAGCTTGAGATTTTCTTGACTGAGCCTTTATGTCCTCTGCTGCTGCTGTGACTGTGACTTTACTGTGTGCTTGTGTCAGGGGATGCAAGCACTTTCCCATTCATGCAGTGTCCATTTGTATAGTTATATTCCACTAATGCAAGAGAGACACGATTCTTCTCCTCATTCAGCTGTGACATCCTTCCCTCTGCAGTGGGTGAGCTTTCAGTTTACCTTTTCTCTTCTGTATCATATCAGCTCCTCAAGTACTGGAAACGCTAGTCAGACTCAGATCTTTTTGGGTAAAGGACTGCTGTTTTCTTGTGATAACGGTACCACAAATAACTCCCTATCTGGTTTTGCTGTGCCCATAAGTGTTCTTTAGTAATATTTTGTAGCACTTATGGTAACAAGCATGTTTGTGTTTGGTAGTAAAAGCCAATTACAGATATTAAATGTATTTATTTATTTATTTTTATGTATACATTTGTTTACTAGTTACATTGGCTGATCTGCAACCCAGGCAATAGCCAGAACAGACAGGTTAACGATTTACAAGTACAGTATAAATTGCCAGTTCATTTGTGTTTATGTGCACATCATATGTCGAAATGATTGTAAAAAAGTGTAATTTTATTTCAGTAAGACTAGCTGCAACAATATACAGTTTAAAATATTTATGTGCATATCTCTGAAATGTCTAGATTTTCACAGACTGTCCAAATTTTTACCTCATGTGGTTGGTCTGTTTCTCATAATGTTTGTAGTTTTCTGGTGAATCACTGAGGACTGAATTCACTAAATAATGACAGTCATTTCAGTTAAATTACTTCATGTCATTTAGAAAATGCATAGTAATACAAAACCTTTTATTGTAACAACTTAGAGTAATATTTAAAATTTGTCCCTGTTTTGGTCCTTTGCCCCTCCTCGATTGCTTTTCGATTTGTCCAGATTTCTTATGCTAAGAGGTTGAAATGTATGTTTATGTATTATGCATAAAGTAACAATACATTACACACAATTTACAAGCATAAACTGTCAGTGCAGTCATGGTTATGTGCATATCATATGTCCAAATAATTGCAAAACAAATGCAGCTTTAAACAGGTCTGGGTATCTATTTATTTATGCATTGTTGACCTGGTTATTCCCAACAGGCCAAACAACCTCATTTCAGGGGATACCTGAGATGATATTTATACTTCTTCTTCTTTCAGCTTTTCCCGGGTAGGGATTGCCACATCGGATCACCTGTCTGCTTATGATTGGCAGTGGAGTTTTACGGTGTTGAGTTGCCAGCCCGGCGCCCAACCTTCCACAGAAGGCACGCCTAGGGCCAATTTAGAGAGTCCAATCCACCTATAGCATGTCTTTGGATTGTGGGAGGAAACCAGAGCACCCGGAGGAAACCCAAGCGACCACAGGGAGGACATGCAGACAGGCACCCCAGCCAAGGATTGAATCGGAGAACCTCTTGCTGTGAGGTGGCAACGCTAACCGCTGCACCACTGCAGCCACCCCTGAGATGATATTTATACTGGTAGTGGGAAATTTGGCCCATTTTCTTACTCTTTTTGATGAGTGCCCCATGGGATCTTTTACATCCACCTGAGCTACCACCAACTCTGCAGATGAGACTCCTGTTTAATGCCTCATTTTAACAATGCTAAAACAATATACTGTTTAAAAATGCTTGTATATTCATAGGGCATGCCTAAAATAATCTGAATACGCAGTTATAATGCAGTAAAAAACATAGATACTTTGTTAAACTGTGTGGTATAATGCAGAACTAGGAGTACAGTGTATAACATGTTAACAGAAATGCATATTGGATTTGAAGTGGTGCTTACGATAGCAGCACAATTGTCTCTAAAACTTGCCTTTGACTGATCAGGTTATTAAAGGGCATTTATAAATTAATGTAAAGACAGATGATAACTCCAAAAGAAAATGTAAATTTATGTTTGTTGGGGTTGGTTGTTTCAAGAAGTGGGTAGATAGGTAAAGCAGGGAGTTTATGTTATGACAAAGAATATACAATGTATAAATAACTAGTACTACAAAGAAATTGTAGAGAGAAGACAGTGGAAGATTTATACATATTGAGTAGGAAGTGAGCAATGCATATTAGTGTTGATAATAGTGGAGTACTGTTGTGTAGTCCCATCACTCCTACTTTGATATTTGGTAATGCAGTCTTCAACTATAGATCATCTCACCCTTTCAGTCACTACCCAGAGATCATGACTGGATGAAAAAATGGAGGCAGTGGTCAGTGAATCGAAAGACGTGTCCTATAATTAATTAATTAATTAATTAATTAATTAATTAATTAATTAATTAATTAATTAACTTACCAGGGTAGATCACCAATCAATTCTGAACAATTTTAGTCTCAGCACGGCAGCTCTTGCTTTCCTACCAAAGTCTATTATACTACCTGCACCCCAGTCACAAGACACTGGTCAGTTTCTTGATCCTCTCTGCCTTCGCTCGTGAACAAGATATCTTAATATTTAAATGTCTCCACTTGATGTAACTACTCCTCTTATACCTGCTGAGAATTGTCCACTCTTCTCTAGGCAAGAACCATAACCACTGATTTGGGTGGGCCAAAACTGTATCATCAGCAAACAAGAAAGATGCAACTCTCATGTCCACAAAATGGATACTGTCTAAACTTCAACTGTTAATTGATATCCTCTCTATGAAAATCTAGAACAGTATGGGAGACAAAATACACCATAGGTAGAGTCTTACATTCACCTTGAATGCATGTAACTTAATGCTGAGAAAACACAACTGTTTTCCACAAATACAGTGACTAAATGTCATGCAGCAGTGGTCCTGGGACCTTGTACTGTTATACCATGTTCTGAATGATATTCTGTGTGTATACAGTTATGTACCTTCTCTGAGTTTGTAAGTCACTTGCAGGCCACACTAGAAAACTTGTACAACTTCTCAAGTATCATTGTAAGGAGATCGGGCTTGTCCACTAACTCATAGCTAGGACAGAATCTGCATTGGTCATATTGAATCAAAGTCTCATTTGCGAGATCAGGTCTTTTCCATTCCTGGCATAGTCTTTCCCAGGTAGCTGAGAATTGTGAATCCTCTTTAACTAAACACATTCTTCTGCCCTCTTTTGAAAACTGGGGAATACCACCCTGTTTTGCCATACTCCAGGTACTTCTTTGTGCCTCATATAGCACAGAAAAACTATGCTGACCATGACACGGGTCTGTATTACTTTGTCAAATAGCAGATCATCGAACCGCCATTTGTTGAACCCCTAATTATCGAAGCAGCTAATCTCTGAATGGAGTTTTCAGTGAAACTGTTCCTAGGGCAAACCAATGGTTGGCCACCATCTGGAATTTTCCCTTTTTTCCAGTGTAGTGCGATCTCGGAGTTGGTATATTTATTTTGGGGGTGTTTGGGGGGGGCAAAGCCCCCCCTCACCTGGCTAAGTTTTAAACTTAATTATTTTCTTTACAGTTGCTAAGGTGGCCTATTGTTGGTTTACCCTAGGAAAAGTTTAGCTGAAAATTCTTTTCAGCGATTAGCGGCTTTGATAATAGGGGTTCAACGAATGGCAGTTTGATGATCTGCCATTCGACAAAGTGATATAGACCCCCAAGACACACTAACAAATTGGTGTCATTTAGCATTTCTATCCTGATCTCATCCACTGTTATTGCCCTGCTACCTTGGTATGTTTAACTGCTATGTTTAACTGCAATAATGCTTTTCTGCAGAAATTGTCTCAGTCTCACCAGTTGCTTCTGGCACTGCCTCCTTGAGGTATGGTCTGTCCACTCAGTTCAAGAGTTCCTTAAGGTGTACTTTCTACCTCCTGAGCTTGTTTCCAGTCAAAGTCAGTGTTTCTCCACCCTTGCTGAGGACAGCCTGCACAATGTCCCCACCCCCCAGAGTCTCACACTAATTTGCAGAACCTCTTTAAGGCCAAGTGAAATTCATTATGTGTGGCCTCATCAAACTCCTTCCCCACCCTGGTCTTCATTTTGGTGACTACTGCAACTGATGTTCCTGTCTTTTGGTGCCTGTCATGTAAAACTGAAGACCATCTATCAAAGCATTGCATGGAAAGCCTAACCTCTTTTTTAAATTGATAGCTTACCTTATTTCTACATCCTCTTCTCTCAAAAAGTATTGTTTGAGTCATAAAATAAATTGTAAAGATTTTTCCCAAAAGAAACATATCTGCTTAGCAATGAAGGAATGCCACCTAACCATCAAGCCTTGAAAGCCCATGTCCTGTGACAAACAACAATCCCTTTGGTTACTGCTGTGACAAGTACTGACTATCTTTTCATTACAGCTGTTTGTCACAGCCTCAGTTGCTGAGGTTTTGAATGGCATCCATTCAGACTCCATATCTCTGATCTTTTTTAGTGTATGGAAAAAAGCTTTTCAGTGGTGGAAGTTGAACTCCTCTTAATAAGAAGCATATGCTAAGTATTCCCAGGACACCCTCACTATGTGTTTGTGTTTTCCAGGTCCATCAAGCTTCAGTCTTGTCCATCCCACACAGATCACCACCAAGTGATGACCATTTGACAGCTCAGGGCCTATGTTCACATAAGTGTTCAAAATATGTGATCATCTGAAAGTCAAAATATATGCATATTATCTTAGATCTGATGACATGACTAAAAAGTCAACCATGAATGTTTGCCCCAAGGTATTGTAGTAGCAAGTGCATTTCTGAGCAACCTTGTGTTAAAACACGCTTCTTATTATAGATATTCTATGACTAGCACAGAATTCCCCCAAAAGTTCATTGTTTGTATTTAGGTTATGCAATCCTCTCATGTTCCTCCAAATATCTTGATTATTCTCCATACAATGGAGTGTCCTAGTAGAACTACAGAGTGAGCAAGGACCACCCTATCAGGTGCCACTCTTTGGATCTCCATATTATTACATATGACTGAATCATTGCTCTTGAAATGAAAAATGCAGGTAAAGGAAAATTCAGATGACAAGCATTAAGAAAGTTAAAGAATGTGGTTAGGTAAACATTGCTTTATTTTAAAAATAAAGAGGAAACTTCATCTGCTTCATCAGGTTCAATGCCAGAGAATATTTCCATTTCTGAATCAGTGAACCTGTTAAAAGACCATCACAAGAAGAAATTAAATCCATTTTTTCACAGTTAATATAGCATTAGTAATATCTATGAAACTATTATGGCAGGGCACTAAAAGGCTTAAATATATATTGCTGTCCTGCATCAATCTAGTGGTCTTATAAAGGATGTTTATGATTATTAACCTAAAAAAATAATTATACAGAATACCAGAGAACTTTCCAGGAATGTGCAGAACTTACAAATCAGAACTGAAGTTGTTGGATCTAATGGCAAATCTTGGCAAAGGTAGGAAAAGTGGAAATAAACCTCCTCTACCAAGCACATGAAAATGCTTACCAAGTTGCAGTGCTAAAAGTTAACTGATTCTCTGCTGGAAGAAGAGAGTAATTGTAAGTTCACCAAACTAATACGCCTGATAACTTAGGATGGCGTAAAACAACCTGTAATTGCAGTGCCACATTTTCCTTTTTGAGATGTGCATTGTCAAGGTTTGTAGTAGATACCATGCTTGGCCAAAGTCTCAGACCTGTCCAGTAGATAAAATAATGGCCTTTCTGGATGATTCTCTAACTCTGAACACTTATTTTGGTAAGAAAGCACAGGAAATGCTATCCAATATGAAAGAAAAAGAGAAAACTTAATCTGGCTTAAAACACAAATATCATCCTCCTAACTACAATTTTCTGGAAATTTCCTTGCAGCTAGAAAACTATATTTCAGGAAATAAAAGGCACAGTGGAAAAACAATATTTCAGTAAGTAAAAGGCACAGTGGAACGATCAGAAAATTTGAAAACTAACTGGAAGAAGCCTTTCTTTAAACTGTAAAAGCATCGTTATTGCCTCCACTACCTCCCTGTAAGTAATATTTATTTCAGCTTTAGCCCTGTAGGTCAATGAGGTCATTCTGCAGAAAATTTGAAAATATAATCATATTGACAATTAATTTGAAAAATGGGTTAAATATTTAGTCCCTCTTGTTTTTTCCATACACTCCACTTTTTAAGAGTTTTATTACCCACATGACTTAATGTTTTTAGACTGAGAGGAGGAGGAGGAGGTTAAGATACCAACTTAAAAATACATGTACGCCAGGACCAGGAAATCAGCAGGGGAGATTTCTCTGTTCTAGATCTTGCTATGACCTAAATGCAAGCTTGCTCAAACCCATTGTAGAATTGAGTATCTTAAAGTATTTTGTAAGTTAGGAAAATTAAGATTTGTCTCCATCCCTGGTTCTTATCATTCTACAGGGTACAGAGATGATAAGAACAGACATGGCATATATATATATATATATATATTTACACATTACACTTAGTTCTTCCCATGATACATTTCTGAGGATAGAGAAGAATTGCTTTCAGTTCATAACTTCCTTTATGGAGCTACCAACAGCTTCACTGAGTTTTTCATACAATGTTTGGCTTCAGTATTTGTTGATATTGCATTTAGGAATATTCACATTTTCCTTTGCTAGATGACTGTGTTTTGGTCTCATCTCCCCTAATGCAGCTAGCCAGTCAACATACATAGATGCTTCTGACATTTAAAGGCTTAAAGGTTAGAGCTAACTGGACAAAGGCTCACTGGAATTGTGCCAGAAAGATATTGTCTTAGGCATGACAACATTTTTTTTTTGGTTTGCTGTTAATCTCCAAAATGAATTTGTCTGATGAATCTGTTTTAGCCACAACCTCAGCAACAGACAGTGCTCAATGCAAAATGTTTCTTCATTTAAGAAAACAGAAAAGATTGAGGATTTATTTTCTTGTTCATGCATTCTAACCTGCCTTCAGCAAGAGAGTTATCTGATGGCTTTGGAGTAGACGACTTGTTTAAGTGCAGACCTTAATACAAGATTGAATGACACAGTGTTACATGTTACAAATTTCTGCAGTCTTATGATTAAATTGTTTAGTGAAAAAAGGCTATCCTCCCAGACGTAGCCTGATAGTTGTATCTTTTTACAGATACCACAGGTGCTTCACACTGTCCAAAGAGAGCTCATTGCCAATCTCTGCCACTGCAGGGTATGTGGCAGTATAACAGAAGAAAGTGGACAGTGTAGTTAGTAGAGATGGATCAAAATAATCTCCTGGACACCTAAATCTGAGACTACAGTCATATTTCAGAAGTCCATAGACAAGAAAGATAAGTTGACAGAACATCTTAGATTGGGAAATCAGATTGGTTTATCGTTTCTTTTGCCAAAGAAGAGCAAGACTTATGACTAGAGAAGCAAATCCCATCAGAGTGACTCGGTAATTGTATTACATTTTGCCATGATAAGTTAAATTGCTTCAGGGGAGGTGACTCATTGTATATAAGCACTGGCAGCAAGGCTTAAGAATGCTTCAGCTCAGCATGTAAGGGAAGCAGGAAGTACCCACACTTCTTTAAGCATTATAAGCCACATTGTGTGTCCTAAGCAAGGCTAGTAGTTTCAAAGGCTGCCTGGAGCACACTGCTTTGACATCCTTCTACAACCCATTGACCCTGATGGGTATTGCTGTGCATACTGTCTGTGTATTGAATAATCCGATTGCATTTCTACTACTTAGAGTAATAGAGTTGAGTGCGGTACTCGCCCTAACAGCAGACCTTGAAAGAAAACAATTACATGAGTTAGAGCATCCGTCACCTATCCCATAATCCTCTCTTAAGTGCTTGTTTTCAAACATGCATAGTACAGACAGCTGTTAAAAATATAGCTTTTTTTTTTTTTTCAAATGATAGATCGGTCAAAGTTCAGTTCCTAAGCAATTACAGTCCACAAACTAAGGTCAACTTTTCAATGGTTTGGCATGGTAACAAAGGTTCAGCTTAACTGAAGAAATGAATTTGAATATGCCTTCACCAGAGTCAAGCACTGCAGACTGACATCTGATATCAGTGATTTTGTCTGTGGGAGTGACATAGGCTCAAGAAATGACAGAGGATACTGTGGAAGAAAATATATTGATGTCCAAGAGGAGTAACATAAAATATACTCATCTGTTTTGAATAATCTATTTCACTACTTCTCTAAGAACTGCTGTTAACATGAGTACCGCAGTCAATTATACTTTTCTTTACAAAGTCATCTAAAGGCAGTGGAGGATGTTTGGTGTTTTTCTGACAAAGTTTTTTGTATAGTAGCCGGAACTGTGCTGGGTGTAAATGTGAACAAAGACTTTTATAGGTTCATAGGTTTGTAGTAGTCTAGTTGCCCATGTGGGCCATTTGAAGCCTAGCCAGTTTCCCTTTCTGTATTTGAACTAACCTATCGCATTTGGTTAGAGACTGGCTTTACCCATCCAAAGGTCAATAATTATATATTACCCCTAATGAGAATAACTGGGGTCATACCATAAATAATTTGAGGGGCCCATGCATGGGATAAAACATTTAGGAGCCACCTCTGTCCATTAGTAGTAGTACAGGGGGCAGTCCTGGGGTAAATTTTCTGTTTCCCAGATGGGGAGTCTGTTTCAGAGAAGAGGTATCCTCTGCAAGATGTAACTGTTCCTCCAAGCTGTTTTGTTGATGTTGTAGAAGAGGTTTAGATCATTAGACCGAATATTCTTGATGCCATTTGACTTGCTGACGTGTAGTAAATCCATCAGTATTGAGTCAGAAGGTACCTTATATGTCAGACACAGATCACGTCTTAGCAGTCTGTCGGATGCTGAGCATAGAGTACTGTACCAAGTATACTTTTTCTGATGTAGTCAGTGGCAAAAAAGGCCTGGTTTTATGAGACTTGACCACTAAAAGATCAGATAAAATTATGTGCTGGTCTATAATGATTTGACCATTATTAAAAAAAAATCATAATCTTTTTCTTTGATGGAGTTATGTGTTGTTCTTTTGTGGTTGCATGTCTGTAGGTATTTATGCATCTTTTATGTCTAGCTTTGCATCTTCTCACTTTTGCATCTTTGTATGGAACCAGAACATATCTATTAATGAAATTCCCAGAAAGGTGGCTCAGAGTACTGTAGTGTCTATGCTAGAACTGGAAGACTGGCTTGCCAGAACATGGGCAAGAAAAGAGAGGAAACCGTGGCTACTGTAGTGATATGCACAGAAATGTTTTTGGTGCTGATGATATTTGGGCTTGGGATTGGGGTTAACAATTATTAGGTTTTGTTGCAGATTAATATTTGTATATAAAAATCTTCTGTTCATACTGTGGTTTTGAAAGATTTAAATGTCACAGAGCACTCCTTCCAAAATTTGCAAAATTTGACTTGGAGTATGCTTGCGTCAGAATGGCATAATGTTCTCAAAGGCAGGCAGAGGAACTTAATGCAGGCACAAATAATTTCACCTCAGCATTACATTTATACTTAAAAAAATAAATAAAAAGAAGATTAGAGACAGTACTTGTGCAGTCTGGTTTTGCTATTTGTAAATATTCCAAAATGGTCTTTCACAGTGCGCAAAGTTACCATAATAGAAATATGAAGGATGATGAGAAAATTTATTAAATCTTTTTTTTTTTTTTTTTTATTACTTTGGTTCTAGAAAATGATTCCTTCGGGTCCCAATTAAGTGAAAACAGGTGCTGCTGGTCAATATTTTGTTAAATATTTAATTGTTCATGCCACTTGCCGAAAATAAGATGACAGGAAAATGAAGATGCCAGAGGCCATTTGTAAAAATGCAGATGCTTTTGCACATGCACCTTATTTATCCCTTAGGAAATAGTAGCACACTTTCATTGCATTAAAATAAGCATAACCAGAAGGGATAACATGTCTCCCAGAATCTTCAAAAAGAACATTGAGGCACGCAGGTAGGTTCATTCTGTGAGAAAGTTTCACAAACATATTGGGTTTGTTGTATGTGCAAATGAAAAGTTTTCATTTCAGATCTGTGAGTTTTTTGTTTTTGGACTCCTTTTTTCAAAGCCCATCTATCTTGTCATCACATGTCAGAATATAGTGCAGCTTGCCCACAAACAATGGTCTTGGGTACCCCTTTATGTTTTCTTGTCAGTGGAAAGATGGCAGAGTCTTTAAAACATGAACCAGCCTTAATTTCACTAGTTAAGCACCCAGTTATTGCATGCTTCTCTCCTGAATAACATCAAAAGAGAAAAAGACTTGTGTGCAACTAATTCTAGATTCAAATGAACGCACAACAGTGATTTACAGAAGTATAGGGGATTGAGTTACGACAACAAGCCAAAGATAAATACAGAGCACCCCGGGAAACATCTAACACGAAGTAGTAGTAGTTGAATTTTTCCTAACTTTCAGTGACTTAGAACAGGATGTTTTATGGTCTTAACTTTGCACTACCCTTGTGGGTTTGCTAACCACCCACAGAACCTTAGTACTGCTGAACAGTGATTAACCTTTAGTGAATCGATGTTTAGCTGTTTGTGTGTGTGTGTGTGTGTGTGTGTGTGTGTGTGTGTGTGTGTGTGTGTGTGTGCGTGTGTGTACGCGTGTGTGTGTGTGTGTGTGTGTGTGTGTGTGTGTGTGTGTGTGTGTGTGCTGTTGTGTTGATATTTGTGTGGATGGGTGTGTGGTTAGGAATTTTGGCAAAATTCTGGTATAACATAATGAAACAGCCACCCATAAAGAATCCTGACATGCACACTTCTCTGTGCGATACTTAAGAAACCTTTGTAATGTGCAGCATAAATCATTTGATATTCATCATTTGATCACTACTGTGCAGTAGAATTAGCTATATGGGTTATATCTTACATAGGATACACCAGCCAGGCATCTTACATGCTCCCAGATTGAGCTAAAACAGAGCGAGAGAAAATCAGTGGTCTGGGTGCTAAGTCCTTCAGAGCTTTCGTGCTGCTGAAGGGCACTCCTCTTGTAGGCTTTCAAGGCTTGATGGTTAGGTGGCGTTACTTCATTGCTAAGCAGATAAGTTTCTTTGGGAAAAATCTTTACAATTTATTTTATGACCCGAACAATACTTTTTGAGAGAAACAGTTTGTTTTGTGCTAGGATTTTAATTTCTGTTGGACTGTCACTTGACATTTTTGTCATTTGAACGACTGTGGTTCATATGTTACTTTTAGTGTAAACTTTGTTATTTTAATGTCTACTTTAAATTTTGTGATAAAACATTTATAAATTATCATTAAGATTTGGGGTAAGTGTATTTGGTGCTTGTCATGGTGTTTTTAAGGTGAGAATATTACCTTTTTTATACACTTTTACTAACTGCTGATGTCAGTTTTACATGGACTTCAGGATTTTTTCTTGGCTTTACCATGGAACAACCTACTGGTTCCTTGGCTATTCCTTCAACCACAAAAAGAAGAAAATTTCCAGTTAACATTTGTGCCTTCAGCAGGCTAAAGATTTGCCTTAGCCTCAGATGGGTGGCTGTACAGTGGCCATTCCTGGTTCCCCAGACCACTCATCTTCTACCTTGGTTTCCACTGAGGTGGTCCCATCACCCCTTGCTGAGGATTGTCCTTGATGGGCATGGGAAAATGAATTTTGTCAGTCTCCTAAGAAGGAGTGGTAAATGCTTCTCTGTCTAGCTGCACTAGGATTCCTGTTCACTGGGGTTATATATCCCTGACAGCAGTTGTCTGCTTCTGTGGACATTCCTTTAATAAACAAAACAGAAAGTTAAACATTTATTTTTACTTCTGTTAAGATTCCTGTTAAGAAAGAAACAGAAGGTTAGACATTTATCTTCTCATGTTTTTGTTAGTTTTCACAGGAATGATTTATTGAACTTAGCTCAGTCTGTTAACCCTTCTCATTCTGTTTTTTCTGGTAAAAAAAGAAATCCTTTATTTTCTTGAGAGTCCTATTATGATTTTTAGGGAAATAATTGTGAGGGAACAACAACAATTTTTCTCATCAGGCAACTAATTCTGAGGAGGTTATTTGTTTTAACTGACCCTTGGAAGAATTTAGTATTTCTAAAACTATATCTAGAATGAAAAATTTGTTATATTGAGAACCTCATGACATTCCAGCTTCTTTGAGAAAATATTGCAATTATTTATTTATTTATTTATTTATTTTATTTTATTTATTTTACATTTGTTTACCGGGGAGGTCCGACTGGACAGATCTGTCCGTTTTCAGCGGAGGCCTGGGGAGAAAAACACCAGAAACAATTACTAACATACTATAGATAAGATATTTACAAGAGCATTGTGGTTTACACATACAGTTATAACTACAGCAGATAACATGATTGCATAAGATATTTACATAAGCATAGTGGTTTAGACATGCAATTAAAAGTATAGCAAGTAGAAGCATGTGATTGTTCATACAGTATGTTTAGTAGAGATCATCTTGGAAGATGTAAGAAAGATAAGAGAAGAAAGAAAAAACTAAAAATTGACATTTTAAGGGAAAGCTAGTTAACTTAGTCTAGGGGAGAGTTAGCTGGTATAGATGGGACAATGGGGAATAAGTGTTAGTGAGTTGGTAAGTAACGTGTAATATAAGTATAGTGCATCTGTGGGAGTTTTAAAGAAGAGGTTGGATAGTGGGTAGGGGAAAGGTGTTAAAATATGTCATCCAGGTGCTAGGCAGTTGCATGTCCACGAGTTGTTTAGGTGGGAATTAAGCTGTTTTTTTAAGATGGTTTTGTTAGGTTGTACCCTGATTTGTAGTGGTCAAGAGTTCCAAGTCTTGGCAATGTTACTAGAATAGAGGGAGTCACCAGAGCTGTAATGGCGTTTGGAGATTGCGATTAGTACCTTGTTAGTGGATCTAAGTTCTCGGTTATTGAGGTAGATGGTGATCAGGTTTTGTAAGGCTGGAGTTTTGTCAGGTTGGTACAGTATTCGGTATTATAGCTGGAATTTCCTTAATATACTGTTGTTCCTCCTGTACTTCAGCTTTTAAGGGTATTTTTATTACAGCCTGCAATGTGTCTGACAGCCTGCAGCCATTAAGTAGGCAGATAAATTGTATAAAGTTCTTCAGTCTTACAAATTTTTATTTATTAATTCTGGATAGGTATAGGAAAATCTTTGATAGATTTGGGAAAATAGTGTATTCCTCTGCCAGTCTTACTGTTATTTAGGATTTGTAATTGTTAAGTTCACGTTAAACTTTTTGCTTGCTTCATTTGAGAATATGAGGAACAGTATTGCCACTTCTCCTTCTTCTGAGGGAAAATCTTCTCTGAATATACACATTGCTGTTCTGTCTCAAGTCACCAAAAATTCTTTTAAGTATGCTTATGACTCAGTTAATGAATCTTCTGGAGCAGTAGCTACTGAATTTGTTATGAGAAGGTTTGATTTGTTATGTTCTTAAAATTTACTTCAGAAAGATAAAGCTGAAATTTGAATGCTCCCCTTAATAGATATGTTATTTTTGGACTGCCCGCTGCTGAGGTCCTAAAAAAATGTGTTAAGAAAGAGAAACTGATTCAAGAGGTAACTCAGATTTTTCAACATCTCTTCTCCATATTTGTAAGATTTTTATCACTAAATCAGGATCTTATTGCCAAAAGCAGAACAAGCAGACTCTGCAACCTTTTGGCAAGCCGGCATTCAAAAACAATGGCAAGGAGGCTCTAAAAAGAACGGGGAGTCTTCCAGAAACCTGGACAGGCCATCAAGTCTGAATTACTTCTTTAATGGTAACTCGTCCTTCCCACCATGGCAAACCTTTAAATCTCCCCAAAATCTGGCTTTCCATGTCTCTTTTGACAACAGATAATCTCAGACAAATGGATTCTGAGACTGATCTATCAAGTGTACAGATGGTGGGAATCCCTGTTTCCTTTTCATGGCATTCCTCCTCATCCACCAGCACAAACATCTTTTTTTTTCCTTCCTGTCATGCAGCATTTGCTGACTCAAGGGTCAGGGGGACATAGACCTGTTCCTTTTTCTCTGACAGGGAAAAGATTTTATTCAAGAATATTTCTTGTAACAAAGAAGCCTCTTGGAGATGAGCCCTACATCTTTCCTTTCTCAGTTAGTTTATGAAAGTTTCAAAGTTCAAAATGCTATTCCTTTACAACATAGGATCATAGGAGATTACTAGACTATCTACCCAGAGGTCATTTTAAACCTAGCTTACTACCATGGAAATGCTATTCAGTACCCAAGATTGCATTTAGCGATGACTGCCCATGTACAAGAGGGTTGTGGGCTCTATCCCCGGTAAGAATTTGGTTCCCCTTGAACAGTGTCAAAGAGGTGCTGTGTTTCACATGAATTGGTAGCCTGTTCCAAAGATAAATCTGTCCCTCCAGCATGTCCTATTTAAGTCGCAGGTCATATTTAGGTCCCTGGAACAGGTCACTCTAGTCCCGTTAGATTTACGGATGTGCAGTAAATTCACTAGATTTGGGTCTTGGATTGCTGTGTAGACTCAGCAGAAGTCTCCCGTAAGAAGTCTATATGATATGGAGTATGGTGACAGGGACTTTAGTTGGTCTGTGTAAGGCACATGCTGGAGCCCCTTGATCTTCTTTGATACCTTTGAGGTCTCTCTAATTGCTGCAGGTGCTTAGCATGGTACATGCCATTTGGGGCATTCTACTAAATTATGGGCTGGATAAGTGCCGAGTATAGAGGGTTTTAACTTCTTTTGCTCTCTAGACGATGCCTTTACTAATCAAGTGTGCTATGTAGAAAACTTTCCTTACTAAAGTAGACACATGGTGATCAAAGTTAAGGTTGCAGTCAACTTGTGATCCCAGGTCCCTTATTCCCCCTTTCTGTTTTTGCAACTAGATTTCAAGGATGCTGATAAACATATTCATATAGCATTCGATTTCATACTTTTTTTTAAAGTTTTTTGTGTCTAAATTACAGTATCAGTTCTCTGCATTACCCTTTGGGTTATTCACTGTTCTAAGATTGTTCACAATGTGTGTAGCTGCAGTCTGCAATAGGCTGTCACTGCAAGATATTCACATTTTTCCTTATTTGGATGACTCACTTATCTTTGCAGAGTCTTTTTCAAAATGTCAGGAATCTCTCAAGCGGGGAACAGATTTCCTTCACAGACTGTGTTTTCCAGGAGAACATTCAAAAGTCTTGTTTGACTCCTTTCCACATGATTGTATTTCTGGGGTGGCTCCAAGATACTTCAGTTCAAAGAGCTTTTCTTCCAAAGGAAAAAGTAGATCTATAGTGAGATGTTTCTGTATTTTTGTACTCATTCTAGGACTCCAGCAAAGGATTTTTTTTGGATATTAGGATGCATCGCATAAACTATAAATGTCCTTCCACTTCATTGTTGCAGTATTTTTTTACAATAGGGATCACATGCCAAGGGTGGACTGAAGTCCGGCCAGTATACCAAAGCCTTTAGGTTGCTTTAAGGTATGTCGTACATCACACGTATGATTCCCCGCATAAAACATAAGGCATAAATGTGATGCCTGGATGTACAGTCCTCAGAACTAAGAGCCCATCATTTGATCGTCAGTCTGAATGCCCATTTCATTGCTGGTTCACCAAGCCATTTCAGATAAGTGCCCTGTTGGGGTTTTTGCTCTTATTTTTGTTCCTTTTGTTTGCTGCTTGCAGGGTTTCATGTCTTCCAGAAAGGTAAATGCCAGTGCAGGAGACAGGTTCCTCATAATGACCATCACAAACAGTACTTATTTTGTCTCGGTGCTTACCATGACCATGTGTCCTGTTCTATTTGTCAGGCTTTCGTCCCAAAGACTCTCCATAGTTGGCTGTCCTCTTTGGCCTTGTATTTAGAGAATCAACATCTTAAGCTTTTAACAAAAGACACTATGGAGGGAAATTCCTGCTCAGAGCGTTAACCGTCTGTGAAGAAAAAGGCCAAGAAGTCTTCGCTGGATTCTTCTGTTGTACCTCCTCTGCTGGACATGTCTGCTGAGGCTTGCCTAGCTCCTGCATAGGATTCCTCTGCAATGACCCCTTCAGAGGCTGGCATGAATCTGACCTCACACACGTCCCTGGAGGCTTTGCAGACATCTGCTTTGGATGTTCAGGGGGAACCACGGCTGATTATTACCGAAGGGCCTAGGGGTGTTCCTCAGATTCTGGTTAAGGAAGAAGTTCTGAATACAATTGTAGAATGTCATCTGGCGTTTGAACCTTCTAATTTTTAAAGGGCAGATGTCCTTTTGAAAAAGAAACAAAAAACAAAGCACGTTTTTCCTACTCCTAAGGACCCACTGAGTGAATGGCAGAATTTCGCTCAGGGTTTTTTAATGCCCTTATGTCTTTGAAACCTCCTTAAGGAGTTTCTGTTCCTGCTCCACCTTGGTCCTCTACTCTCTTAAAAGGCCTGGGGAACATGATTTGTCTGAGGAAGAGGTGGATTCAGATTAGGACTCTCTTGCTTATTCATCCCAGATTCCTTACCCTTTAGATTGTTGTCCTGAGGAAGAGGAGTCTACTAGTCCTGACACTCCCTTTGAAGAGATTTCCTTTGGGGATATAATTTCCAGGATGATAGAATTTTTTAAATGGAATGTGCTCAGGTTTCTGAGTTGCAGAAAAGATATCTGCCTTGTTAGATACCTTTTCGACTGCATCTCAGGCTCCAGATTCCCAGCCACCAGACCCCCAAAAACCTGATAGTTTTACAGGGTGCCTGAGGATTGAAAATTCTTTATAGATGTCCTTCAGCTGACCTCTCTGTGGTGTCTGTGGCATCTGACAAGCCATCTCCGTTATTGCCTTTTACAAAGCTTCTTCCTTCTGATAAAGACAGAACTGTGGAAAGGCTAGGTAAGAAGGTTTATACCTCTGCTTTCTTGGCTTTTAGGGCTGTCAGTTACCAGACCCATATGTCCAGATATAATTTGGTTGCTCTTTCTCAGACCTGTCAGGTTATTTCTGACCTTCGTGATTCTGAAGGGAAGACTTTGCTCTCTGTACTTGTTGGGGACTTCTTCTCAGGTGGTTCGCCATTCTGTTAAGTGTAGTTATGATGCTACAGATGCTTCTTCCAGTGGCTTTGGCTTCAAATTTTACTTGATGATATTAAGACTAAGTTGATGGATCCTCCTCTGGATAACAAACACCTATTTGGTGCAGCTGCTGCTGATTTGTTTTAAGTCTCTTAAGGACTTAAGGATAAGGGCAAGGCCTTGAAAAGAGCTTGAACATATTTTCATTTTTTTCTGTGCCTAAGTTTCAAAGAAATTACCCTAATAAGCCAGCCTTTCTTCATAGGTGGTCTTGCCCTCCTCTCAAGGGTAAGAAGGGGGGGGGGTAAAAGGGCTCCTCCTGCTAAAGCTACCCAGACTGCTATGACCCAGAAATCTCTTCTTCCTGACAAACAAGGTGCTGTCTAACTATCCTGTTCTTCTCAGCCACATTTCTCTTTCTTTTCATCTTTTCCTATCTCTTCCAGTTTGGTTAAAGATTACTCAGGATTCCTGGGTTCTTTCCATTATCTGCCTAGGGTATTACATGGTCTGTAAATCTCTTCCCCATTTCAGGGACATTCCTCAGCCCCCTCAGGAACAGTTGTCTTTCTTTCCAGGTGTGCTTCAGTCTTTTGACTCTGAACTATTCGGGAAGTTACAGTTTCTCAAAGAGGGAAGGGGTTTTACTCCAGAATGTTTTTGGTTTCCAGGAAAGAGGGCACTTGGAGACCCATTCTAGACCTCTCTCATTTGATCACCTTTCTGAAGATCCCTTCCTTTTCGATGTTGTCCCTTCAGACTTTTGTTCCCTTTTCTGCTTCCTCAGGCTTTTCTAATGTCTCTGGACCTCAAGGGTGCTTATCTTCACATTCCTCTTCGCATTCCTCTTCATCCCCTTTTCAGGAAGTTTTTTTTACATTTTTCTGTTGCTTCCTGACATTTTCAGTTCCCTGTTTTGCCTTTGGCCTTTCTACTGCCCTAAGGGTATTCACCAAATGCTTGCTCCTGTGATTGCTTTTTTGCAGGCTAAGGGGATACAAGTCTTTCCGTACTATGATGATCTCCAGCTTCAGGCCTCCTCTGCAGGGATTTTACTGCAGCATCTTAACTTTAACATTTCCCTCCTGCAAAGCCTGGGGTTCACTATAAATTTCCAAAAGTCCTTTCTGACTACTTCACAGGATCTTGTATTTCTGGGGTGCAGGATCCAGTCTATTCCAATGCTGGCATCCCTGCCTTCCCCCAAGGCCTTGACTCTCATTTCTTTCTTTCAGTCCCCTTTTCCTCTGGCCTTAATCACAGCCATAGAGTTTTTGAGAGCTCACAGTTTTATGGCCTCCACTATTCCTATGCTCCCTTTTACCAACCTCCACATGAGACAACTTCATTGGTTTCTAAAGTCAGTTTGGCTTCCGCATTCTCATCCCCTGGACTTCTTAGTTCCTCCTCTTCCATGCCTCAAGCTGAAATTTCAGTGGTTGATTCAGCATTTATCTATCAGTCTAGGGCTGTCTTTTCAACCACCTCTTCCTTCTCAGGAGCTGTTCCCAGACACTTCAGATGTGGGGATGGGGGCATCCTTCACATCTCAGAAGGTGCAGAGTCCTTGGTTGCCTCATAAAAGGAAAGTGCATCAATGTCAAGGAGATGAGAACTCTTCTACTGGCTCTTCAAGCTCTTCACCCTTTGTTCTCCCCATGGCCTCTCAAGGTGTTTACAGACAATACCGCAATGATGTGGTATGTCAACAAGCAAGGAGGGATGAGATCTTACCTCTTTTGCTGGTTGGCTTTTCTAGTGTAGGAACTAGCTATCCAGTACCTTGTGACTCTTCAGGCAGTTTATATTCCTTCAGGTGGTGTGAAGTTGGTATAAGGGTTAAGTTGTTTACCTTACAGACACAAGGTGCAGAGTTTGATTCTTACATGGGGTAATTGGCTAGACTTAAAATGGCCCCCTAGGGCAGATAGCCTAGGGCTAACCTTTGAACTAGTAGTCAGAATATTGTGGCAGACTGTCTGAGCAGATCCATAACACAATCTAATGAGTGGGTGCTTCACAGGGATGTGTTTCTGGACATTGTCCATCAGTGGGGTACTCCTCAAGTATAGATCTATTTGCCTCCCCTCTGAATAGACAGCTTCATCTTTTTTGTGCCAGATTCCCAGGTCCTCTGGTCTGGAAGGTGGACATCCTCTCTTTTTCATGGAAGGGGATGTTTCTTTATACATTTCCTCCCCCTTCCCTCATTCCAAAAGTCCAACATGATGCTTCCAAAGTCTTGCTGGTGACTCCCTTTGGCCCAGACAGCATTGGTTCCTTCTTCATCTGCATTTATCCAAGGGAAGTCATCACAAGTTATCTCACAGGGTGAATCTACTCGCACAAGACAAGGGATCTGTCATCCATCCCCACCTGTCCACTCTTCAAGTGACACTGTGGGTGATAAGATTTTGATTCCATACAGACACTTTTTTTGAGGACATGCTTAGGGTCCTGCAGGAGGCCAGGAAGTCCACAACTAGAAAACATATCCAAATGGAAGAGGTTTTCCGTTTGGTGTCTTTCTCGTAACCTGGATCTGCTTTCTCTGGATATTCCTTTGTTTCTATTTTATCTGTGTGAACTGCTCAATGCTGGGTTGGCTTATTTTTCTATTAAGGCTCACTTATCTGTCTCTGCTTCTCTTCCCCTTTTATCACCTCCTTTAGCTTCTAGATTTGAGGCTAAACAGTTTCCTAAAGTGGGATCTTAATTTTGTTTTGGAAAAATTGACCCAGGCTCCTTTTGTGCCTGCAGCTTCAGGTTCCTTACAGCATTGTTCTTGGAAGACTGTACTTTTCTTAGTCCTTACTTCTGCCAGGCTGGTGCCTGAGCTTCAAGTCCTTATGGCTTGTTCCCCTTTTTTAGTTTTCCATTAGGGTGGGTGTCCCTTCATAATAATCCTTCTTTTATGCTCAACGCAGTGAATGAGTTGTCTCTTAATCAGTGTATTCATTTGTCCACTTTTTTCCCTTCTGTGCAATCTGCCAGTGTGAAGGTGCTGCACACATTGGATGTTCATAGACAACTCAGATTTTATTTGGATAAGACTAAGACTTTTTGTAAATCTGATCAGCTCTTTGTTTCCTTTCATCCTAGAGCCTTAGGTTTGACTGTTTCCAAGAAGACTATTTCTTCTTGGTTTTCTAAAGCCATTTTTTGTTATGCCTTCCATGGCAAGAGCATTTCTTCTTCTAAGGCTCATTTTACTAGGGCTGTAGCTTTTTCTGGTGCTTTTTCAAGAGTTTGGATACTAACTATATTCTTGAGGCAGCTACCTGGTCTTCTGTGCATATATTTACTAAGCACTGCAAGTTGGATGGAGTTTCCAGAACTAGACCTGGCTTTGCAAGGGCAATTTTTCATGGGTTCCTGTCCCTCACTTGTTCCTGAGCTTTTGTACTCTCTCTCCCTATTGTAAAGAATACTGCGACAGTGATATGGAAGGACATAGTACAGTCGTGTACGATCTTACCAATAATAGTAGATGTCCTTCTCTTCACTGTTGGAATATTCATTCCCTCCCTCATTCCCCCTGGTTCTTTTCTGTTCTGGGTGTACCAGTTACCTCTTTTTTCCTTGGAATGTTGTTGTTCCTACTGGGGCTTTCAGTTCTGTGGACAGTACATCCAGATATCACCTTTATGCCCTACGCCTTATGTGGGGAGTATACTTGTGATGTACGGTGTACCTTAAAGCAACCTAAAGGCTTTAGAATACTGGCCAGACATCAGGCCACCCTTGGCAGGGTATCCTATTTTAAAGAATAATGCAACAGTGAAGATAAGAACATGTACCATTATGGTAAGATCTTACACAATTGTACTTTCTCCTGATTTCCATAGCCAGGTTCCACATGAGAAAGATTTGGTGTACCTAAAATCTGTGTGGTCCCAATATCAGCACCCTTTGACATTTCAAATTCCAGTTTGGGATTTGTAAACATGGGACTGCTTTGGTTGAGAGACAAGATTTATCTGAATCCAGATCTCATGTTCTCTCTTCCTGCTCTGAAACAGTCTGTAAAAATGGAGGCCCTAGACTTTGCTTGGAGACCACAACACATCATCATTAAAGAGATGTTGGCAATTACAAATACACTCAACTTTATGAATCATCTGTGGTCCCCAGGGCCACTGCAAGTGATTTCATACACCTAATTTTCTGAGGATATGCAGCATGTATTGAAGGAGGCAATGAATCTTAATTTTGTTTTGAAAAAAAAATAGCTCTTGGTCCATTTGAACCAGCTGATCAGACTGCTTTAATGTTTTTAAAAGGGAGAACAGTCTTGATGATTGCTCAAACTTTTGTGCAAGAAGATTGAGTTGCAGACACTCATGGTAGGTCAACCTTATCTCATTTTCAAAAAGATAAGTGGTGTCAAAATTTACTTTAAGCCAAGTTATCCATCTCCTTTTAAATGTGATAACAGAGATTCTGGACTCCTTTGGGAAGCTGCCAAGGCAATGGATGAGGGCAAAAAGGTGCATACTGCCTACCTTGACCTAGCTAAGACATTTGTTACAGTACCCTGCTGGGGCATTGTAAAGAAATGCATGGAATTAGGCATAAACCCCTATGTAGCCCACTGCATAGCCATCTATCTCACAGATAGGATTGAAGAGACCACCTGCACAAAGAGGTCAGTCACCAGTATAGTCCCTAGGGCTCTGTGCTGGGTTCGCTTCTCTTTGGCATCTGTATGTCAGAAGTCTAGGCTAATGTCAAGGATTTCTGACATACCAAGCTTGCAGATGTTTGCAAGCTGATAGCAATCACAGAAGCCTCCCAAGATACTAACATTTTACAGGAAGGTCTAACTCAGACAAATAAATGGTACCAAAGCCACAATTAAAAACTTAAGGCCAAGAAATGCATATTAGTACCTTTTGGGAAATTAGCCACGCTGGGCAACTACTGCATCAATAAAACACCAGTAAAAGTAGACACAATAGTCAGAGATTTAGGTAGATAGTAACCTGGCTTTCAAAAAAAAAGTGTCTAAGGTAGTAAGAAAATCATTGTGTGTCACTCAGCTTATAAGTAGGTACGTGGCATCTAGGTCCAGAGAAGTCATCGTGCCACTGTACTCTGCCCTCATCAGACCCATCATTGAGTATAATGCCCCCTTTGGTATGTACCTGACCAGACACGTGCAACAAGTGAAACATCCACAGAGGTTCCTCACAGAATACAGGGAATAAACACAATACCCTATGCAGATCACCTCATAGCCCTATCACTGTACACTGTTTCCTACAATTTGCTAAGAGGCAATTCATGCCTGGCGTACAAGGTGTCTTTGGATCCTGCCCTGATAGACCTTTTGCATAGCTGCAAAATAAACAGCATCAGAACTACTAGCTCCAAGGATTTAAATCTTGCTTTCATTTTAAATAGGACATGTTGGAGGGACAGGTATTTATGTCTGTGACTGATAACAGTTAAATCATGCTGTAACTAGCTTGCATCCCTTAAAGCAACTTCTAAGACAAAATACCCCATGGGGTAAATTTGGGTTGGAGGGCTAAGTTTATAAAGGCCCCAGTTGTTGTTAGCCTAGTGTATATACCTATGAACCCTTGAACATTTTACTGAACTTTGGCTTCCTCAGTGGCTTTTTGGAAAGAGATAGACTCTAGGAGTATTCTAGAAGCAGCAACATGGTCCTCCCTGAATATTCAGAAAAGAGAACACGGATAACAGACTGTACACCATGGCAGGGATAGCCACTTAACGGTGTAAAATATGTATGTAGGTGATTCGGTCATTTTGACTTATGTTGTAGAATGGGAATTGGTAATTTCCCGATGATATGTGGGGTTGAGGATCTGGCTTACTTTGACCTAAGCCAGGGACCCATGTTAACTGTAGGAGAAGTGTATGTGCCCGCTATAAAACCCTGCAGCCCTGGGTCAATAAACTACTGGTTGTTCAGTATCCATTTGCCCAGCTTGGGTTACATGGGAGAGATCTTTTGAGTGAAAGTTGGATGTAAAACAAATCAACCTACCAGACATGAACTAAGAATTACTACACTCAGTGTAGATTCACTGACAGGATGCAGCTTGGAAGTGGATGACATAATAGTAAGAAGAAGACTGGATATTCTGTGTATCCAGGACAAAGGATGGAAGTGCAGTGCAGCAAAGTCAGTTGACGTGTTGTCCAGAGTGTGCTACACAGAAGGAAGACAAACTAGAAATGGTGGGGGAATTGCTGTGAGAGAGAGGCTTCAGAAGACAGTGAGGGATGTCATTAAAATTAGTGATGATATGGCAATGAGACTCCAGTGCAAGGATAGGACACTATTCATAATCTCAGTAGCAGGACTGTGATAGTGAAGAAAAGAGTGCATTCATACAGCAGTTGCAGGATCTACTAGATAAAGCAGGACAATATGAATTGCTGATAATGGGTGACCTGAATTCACATATCAGGACAGACAAGAGGATATGAAGACTGCCCACAGGGGTGGGGCAACAGGAATAAAGAAAGACAGATTTCTGTCTGGCAAATGGCTTGATGGTGGCCAACAGATGGTTCAGCAACAGAGACAGCTACAAGATCACATACTAAAGTGGCCAACATACAACTCAGGTAGATTTCCTCTTGGTAAGGAAAGGACACTGGGGTTGAATCAGCAATTGCAAAATCCTCCCCAGTGAAACAGTCGGGCCACAGCATGAACCACTGGTTGCCAGGATCAGAGAAGGCTCTAAGGTCAACAGAGACAAGGCTGAAGACCTGAAAGTTGACTGGAGTGGAAGTTTACTGGAGAGAAAGCATAAGAGTTCAAGGAGATACTCAGGGCTATAGCACTTCAGGAAAAAGAGGAAATAGGTGAAGTTGAAGAAGAACTGCAGTGCTTCAAAACAGTATGTGTGATTGCAGAACATGTATGTGGCTGAGCCAGGTCTGGAAATAAGATGCATAATGAAAGCTGGTGGTGGAATACCGAAGTCCAGGAAGTCAGCAAAAGACAGAAGGAGTGCAGGAAAAAGTGAGAGATAGAAAAGATGGACCAGGCTAAAAAGGAATACTGATTGGCTAACAAAGAGGGTAAGAGGGGAGTTGCAATAACAAAAAATATGTCATTACAGGCACTCTACTAGCTTTTGTAAAGTGACTCGGTAGATGGCTCAAAGAAACTATACAAGGTTATAAAGCAAAGACAGAAAGATAAAGAAGCTAGTCAGAGATCCTTCATAAGGGTTGCCAGCAACAACCTAATCACCAGCCCACAGGAAATCAAAGGCAGATGAAAGAAGTACGTCCAGCAGCTTCTGGATGAAAAAAAAAAAAAATGCACAGAATCTGTACTGCCCCAGATACAGCCTGTGTTGAGAGAAGAGGAGGAGCCCACCCTAGAAGAAGTAAGAACAGCACTAAGGAAAATGAAGTCAGGGAAAGCAGTAGGCTCAGATGATGACATAGCAGACATGTTGGGTGTGAGGGGAGAAATGGCTCCTGAGGGTACTCTTAGCAGTACAGAAAGAAAGGTGTATCCCAGATGACTAGAGAATAACTATACTTGCGCCAATGTTCAAAAACAAGGGGACATCCAGAGCTATGGGCAGAACAGAGGTATCAAACTCCTGTCACACTGCATGAAAGTTCTGGAGAGGGTGATTGATCAGTGAATACACAGAGCAGCACAAAATGAGATGGTCAACCTGATGTTTGCAGTGAGACATAGTTGAGAAGAAACAAGAGATGAGGAAAGAGTCCAACTGGACATTCATAGACTTAGAGACAGTATATGACAAGATCCCAAGAAAGCTGGTTTGGACAGTCCTTGAGTGGTTCAAAGTCCACAAAACACTGGTAGAATTAGAGCAGGCTATGTACAAACAGTGTTTGGCCTCACAGAGGAACTCCCAGTAGGAGTGGGTATACACCAGGGTTCAGCTCTGAGCCCACTGTTCATACACGTGATGGACTACATCAGCAAACATGTTACTATGAGTACCAATCTCTGAACAAGACCTTCAGCAAAGGATAGGGAAATAGAATTGAAGGCACATGGGATGAAACTGAGTACAGATAAGACAGTTGTAATGGCAGCAAATGGGGAGAATCAGAACAGGCTGAGAACTGAGATGGAAGGGAAAATAGTGAAACAGGTTAACAGCTTCATGTTTCTGGGAGAGGTGGCTGAAGAGAAAGGAAATCTGAATGAAGAGGTCAAAGGTAGAATCAGAGGGGTTGCAGCCAACTGGCACAGTGTCAGGGGTGGTGTATGACAGAAAAATATCAAAGAAGCTGAAAAGTAAGGTGTACAAAACAGTGGTGTGACCATTACTAACTTATGGTACAGAAATCTGGGCAGTAAAGGTAGAGCAATTGAGAAAGCTAGTGGTGATGGAGATTAAGTGCCTGAGATGGGTGGTTAGATGGACACTATCTGACAAATGAAGAAATGAGGACATAAGAGCAAAGGCCAAAGTAGCACCAACTACAGAAAAGGTCAAAGAGAACAGATTATGATGGTTCAGGCACATGCGCAAAAAAGCAGAAGACAATCTGGTGAAGAAGATTTGGGACAGACAGGAAGAAGGCAAGAGGAAATGAGGGCTTTTAGCAAAGAGAGAGATAGATTGTGTGAGAGAAGACCTATGACAGGCATGCCTGTCAAAGAAGGTAGCAGCGTGGCATTGAATCGAGGAGGATGGCGACAGTTGACACAATACCCCAACCCCATGTAGAAAATGGGAAAAAGGGGGTTGATGATGATGATGATGATGATTATAATGCAGTTTACATGTGCCAGTAGAAAGTTACAAGTCATTATTTCCCTTCATTCATTCTGTTTGAATTTGTGACCACCTTTCATATAGCAGAAACTTCTTCCCAAGAATAAAATGAAGTTAGAGTTGTGATGATAATTCATTGTGCAACAATCCATTGGCCTCTTATAGGTTCGTAGGGATATATTAGGCTAATGACCACAAGGATATTTTTAAGTGTAGCCATGCATGTCAAAAGTATTAACAAGTTTGGTGCAGTGAAGATTATTTATTGGGATATGAGTAAGCTAGGGCATGCCTAATCAAAAATGTAGAAGTTGCGTCTATTCATTAGAGGCATAGGTGACAGACCAGGGGTGAGTTTCTGGTTTACCATACACTGGTCCAGGTTATACTTGAATAGGGTTAGGGAAGAACTGTGCTTCACATGGATGGAAAGCCTGTTCCAGAGAAAGGGTATTCTGTGAGACACATACTCGTCCCTCCAACATGTCCTATTTATGTGTCAAGCAAGGTTTTAAGTCCCTGGAGTGGGTAGTGCTGATGTTATTTGTTTTGCAGATATGCATGAAATCCATCAGAATGGGATATTGGGGTGCCTTGCATTCCAGACATAAATCAGCTAACTCCTTGCCCCCCATGGACTTTATCTGGTATTGCAGGGGTCAGTCGTGGAACCTTAGGTTTCTGGGGGCTCAGTACATCAAACCATCTGCCTGTGTAGAAGGATTCCTTTTATGACCTATCTGTTTTAACCTCTTCCATTTGTGGTTATGTGGCATGGTCTGGGTTGACATGCACTGTGAGTGAGTGGTGTATTGCCCTGCCTCCATAGCAGCTCAGCCAGGCGCACTTTCCACCTGTAAACCACACCTCCTTCTAACAACATCCCTGGCCTCTACCAAGGATCACCGCAAAGAGATGCCCACTCACCACCCTCCCCTTGGGATATGCCTGCCCATCCCTTCCCCTGTCATTCTGTCAGTCACCAGAGAGGCTAAGTGAACCCAGGTTGCCTGGGTCATAGTCAGGGCTTTATCGCTCTATGCCACCAGAGCAGCTATCCTCTTGCTTATAAGCTGAGCAACATAGAGTGATTTCCTTACTACCTTAGATACATATTGGTCAAAAGCCTAGTTACTGTCTACATATTTCCCTAAATCCCTGAGTACTGTGTCTATTCTTGGAGGTGTGTTATCAATGAGGTAGTTTCCTGGAATAGCTAACTTCCCAATGGGTACTGTTATGCATTTATTGGCACTGAGTTGTAAACAATGTCTGTGGAACCAGTTATGTGTCTGTATTAGACCTTCCTGGAGGATATTAGTATCTTGAAGGGATTCTGTGACTGCTCCCAGTTTGCAGTCATCTGCAGACTTGGTCAGCCAGAGGCCCTTCATATTGACCTTGACTTCCAAGAAGTAAATGCCAAAAAGGAGAGGACCCTGTGCTGAGCCCTAAGGGACTCCGCTATTGACCGGTCTCTTGTGGAGGTTGAATGAACTCAGAAAGTCAGGGCAATAGTCTGCACTGTTGACAGAGAAAGGATAAAGTCCTGACTACAGCCAAGGCAACTCAAGTTCCATTAGCAATTCAAGTAGTGCCTGGCATAGACAGCAAGGATGATATGCCTATCAATGGGAGCAGGGGCAGTGGTCTCAACCAGCTTGCACCACTGCTCTGCTGACACAGCCTACATTGAAGGCAGACATATATCAGGATGCAGGGAGAATATGGGTGTGACAGCCCAGTATCAATAAATTAGTCCGTGAATGATCATGTCTTTGTGGGCAAAGGGCATAGGCACTTCTTCCAGTGACCCAAGAGTGCATGTCACCACTTAGGTAGGGGTAGGCCATTCATTAAAAAAAGCTCTCTTATTATCAAGATACCAGTAAGGGCACAAATAACTTTAATGTCTGACTGTATGATCCCCACCAATAGCTGTCACCCACAGAGGATCTGAGGATTCCACAGCAATGGGGAATGAATGGGCATCCAGTAGAGAGTGGCTTGATAACTAGTAGGCAGAAAAAAGTACACAATAAAAAAAATAGCTGGAATAATAGCAGGATTGCAGTAATATCCATTCACCTTGCTTAGTCAGTCACTGAAACAAAAACAATTAAAAACTCAACTGTTGTCTTAAAAACCTAGTCAGCACACTAGAGAACAGAAGTAATCTAATAAAGTTTCAACATAATGCACTGCACAACCGACACTTTAAGAGTTAGCTGCTTCTATCTCAATCACATAGATGAGGAGTTACATCATCAGATATTCACTCATTCATGCATCAGCTAGTCACCATTTTCTTTAAATATTTTGCAAGATTGTTTTGTATTCTCTTTTCATTCTGTGCTTTGCTTAGTGTTAAATATACCAGATGATTTGTTATTCACCCCAGTATATGTGTAATAATTATAGCTCCTTGAAGTGTATTTTATTTTACAGTGTAGCATTATTATGTAATAATTGTGTATCCATTCATGTTTTGTCATTTCATTCAAATTGGTTATTTCCAATTTTGTTACTTAAATGCTGTAAATTCATTTTCAATTATAACTCACTACTTACTCTATATTTATCATCTCCTGCTTGTAGCTTGCAGCTATGTACATTTTTTCCAGTTAATCTATATCTCGACTGCTAACACTATTTCTGTAATTGTTTTTTATTACCCTCTTCCACCAGAAGTATTGACACTGAGCTTCTCTCTTTTCCAGTCTGCCTTCATCCATTCTCTTCTCCATATATATATATATATATATATATATATACATACACACACGCACATACATACATATACATACACACATATACACTATATGCACACATACATGTATACACACTGTATATACCTTTTATAAACAATGTTTTGCGTCAATGGTAGTTTTCTTTTACTAGTACATGCCCTGTGTAGCACTGATCTACTAAATGGACCTCATAAGCTGTAAACCGTCATTTAGCATTTAATTTATAAAGTAAACAGAGGGCTATAATTTAAGTGTCACACCACTTTTAGGATACATTTCCACTTCTAAAAAGAATACTGTTTGTATTATCTATGTTATGATGTAAAGTTTCCAGTGTAACTGTGCTGTTGCCCAGCTAGCTTTAGCCAGTCCGCAGAAATTAATAAATGCTTATTTAGAATGCAGTTCTAAAAATCAAGAGTATGTCACTATCTGAATTATACCTTTTGACTAGACCTCTTGCAAGGATGTTTTTTTTTCTACTTTTTAAGTCATCTAAATTTGAGAGTGAATCATTTGAGGCAGTCTCCTTAATATAACAGGGGTGTTCAGCACCCCAAATAGAGCATTGGGAGCTGAGGTAGGTGCGTACGGTGCTATGCTTCTACACTAACTGAATTTTCACTTTGCACAATCTCCTAGACTTAATGAATTTAAAGTGTATCCCTACAACAACATACAATAAAGGGTTTTCTTTGTCAAAGTCTAATTGGCAGATGAGGATTCAGGCAATGAAAAGTTGTTGATTTCTGGAGCTTTTCTTTTAAAAGACTATTCAACAAGCAATAGTTCTGAGACACCCTCATTCACAAAGGCATGGTTTAACATTATAAATTTTTCTATTAACGTTTTCCTTACTGTGGCATTTTACCGTGTTGCAGCTTTTTCCTGTAACCCCTTTTCTTAATGACTGACATAGAGGGTTGTCAATGCCAGGCCTACTGCACTGCTTCTGTGCTCCTTAATTTCTGCACACTTTATGTATCAAGCCTCTCCACTCATTCAGCAACACAACATGTCAGATGATTTTCCAGAGGTAACTGCCATGTTTGGCTTTGCAAGCTCCTTCATGTATAAGAGTTTTTGTTTTGGCTATTCTCACTCACGTTTATTCGAAAGCTCTTGTAACCATTTGTTAATAACCATCCTTAGGGTGAATTACTTCATTTTTGAACAAACGGAAAAAAATAAAGCATAAAATGTGCAATCTTTTAGAATATGAGAGCTACAAGAACATCAGGTTACACTTTAGAAGTTAAAAATAGGATTTAATGTCTCCATGTACTAAGAGAGAAACTTTACTAGTATTTTGATTAGATTGCTCTGTTAGGATGGAGGTATTCAGATAAAAAGAAATAAAGGGAATTGCAGAGAGCAGTTTCCTTTTTACGCAATTAATGTTAGTGGGATTTGGATGCCCGTTTATTTAGTTATGCTTGGCAGCTAATCCTGCAGGTAGAAATATAGACAAACTGACAAAGTAGTTAGGTTTACAAGAGTCTTTTATTGTCCACGACAGAGCTTTCTGCATACTTCTGTGGTTCCAGTCATATGCAGTTTGCATTGCCCACTCTGTCTTGCTTAGATTAAGAACTGAGGCAATCTTGCAGAGAACTTGGAAACTAGAGGAGAGGAAAGCAACTACAGGCAGGTAGGCAGGGGTCAGATGTAGACAAAGATTGAACCATGGCCTGATGGCAAGACAGCAGATGGTGAAAGGTACTGTTACTCGCAGACAGACTGAATAATATAGTTCTTTATTTAAGATTGTTGGAAGATTGTATCTGCCTTTACTGTTACTTGTCTTCAATTAATAGTGCAGCATGTCAGTGACTAGTTTGAAAACACTAATGAGCAGCCTGTTCTACTGTAGCAGTGAAAGGGTTAAAGTGTTTTGTCTTGGCTTTATTTTCAGGCCTTGTTGAGAAATGGCTGTCAGTTCCCATCATTCTTTGCTAGGCTGACAATTAGATGCAGTTCCCTTCCACTGTCCCACAGCAGCTGTGGTGACTAATGTCCGTCAGTCAATTGCTGGGTTGTATTGCACACCCCACTGTGAGCCCAGAACCTCTCCTGTGAAGCATTTGTAATATTCCCAGATTCTTTTTTGGAATCAGCATGCAAAGTTCACTAGGAAAAAAGAACATGGGATAGTATCTAATATCTTTCACTGTGGGTACAGTTTAATTAGCCATTGGATGTCTCCTTTGATTTAGTTAATGTAACTTGTGCTTCAAACTGGAAGGTCTTTAATAAAATCATTACTGTTTTGTTCCCTAAGATGCACTTGCGTGCTGTACTCCACATCCCTGCCATTACCACCTTCTGGTTTAGCAGACACTGGGCCTCTCTGGGGACCCTATCTTTACACTGCCTAGGTCGAGATTCATTTACCTAGTGAGATGAAGACAAGCACAGTGTTTTTTTATATAAGATAATCTTTGCATGTTTTGTTTTCAGTGATGTCATACATATGGATACGCCTATAGTTGATAACTAAATGTATGAATACCAACATTACCTTTTGTTTCAACTCAGTGGTTTATTTGGGATCTTAAAATATCTTTTAGCTGTTGCCATAGCAGATTCCAGTGCATGTCTGTGATTTATATAAATAATTAATTTTTTGTGCCATTTGGAGCTAAGGCTTAAAAAGTATGATATACAAGCCTTGTAAGATGGCTTTGATATTTTGTTTTTCAGAACAAACCCCATAGAAAAAATGTCAGTTGTCATGTGGTCACAATGACGTCAATGTTTTTGCAGCTTTAAGTACAGAATTGAAAACTGTCCTGCTGTGTAAAGGAAATATACACAATTTGTTAATGGTACATTTTTGAGAAAAGGGCACTTTGTGGTTGAATATTCCTTGGATTTGATAAATTATCCATTCACATGTACCCTGGGATTCATAAACATTCTCAGCATCACAGTAGGCAGCTGCACGTGATGAGCAATGCAGGGATTCACAGATGTAAGAGTGCAAGCAGGGGGAAACTGACAACATGGCTGCTCAACATAGATGCTAATGGTGGTATAATGATATCGAATAAGCAACAGTATTAAAATGAGTGTCTCCATGTATGCAAATTAGGGAGAGCAACTTGACAGTGTGCTTTAGAAATGTATAAAGTCCTCATTGTGAAATGCCACCATCAGTGAGTTTGACTGCAGTGAAATCCCAACGTTAATGCAGGAGAGTAGCAGGACTATGCTAGGGGTAGCTGCAACTTTAGCAAATGTGTATACGCAACCGGCTGTAATTGCACTGTTGCTAGAAGTGGTGTGTGCTGTCACCGCTGGAGGAGATGTGTCATCATACTGTGCTTAATATTTTATGTCCTTCATGACACCAACAGCATAGACTGGTACTGTGTGAACAGACACACCATACCGAAGGTGGATGACATATTTTACCCTCAACTGTAGGCCCATGGGAGTGATAGACTGCCTATTCCAGTAGATACTAGGTGTGTGGACCTTTAAGAATACTATTTACAGGGGCCTCCGTGACCAACAGAGGGGACACAGTGATGGTATTTCAAGTATACTCCACCATTTCCTTGATGCCATGCTACAGCATGGGAGGGGGAGTATGGAGTATATATAGTTTCCTTCTACCACAGAGGAGAGAAACACCCATTAAAAATGTGGAACATTTTCCTGAGACACTGAGGACCATAGATCGCACCCAAAGTAAAATAAAGGCCCTGCTTGGTGAACTGAGAAGAAGGTATGTGAGCCATGAGGGTCACCACTCCACCAACTAGGAGGTAGTCTGTAATGCACATGGTATCATCTACAGTGTGTCTGCAGGCCACCCAGACAGCCAGCCAGCATGACTCCTGTATATGATGCATGTATCTTGTGTCAGCAGTTTGTTTGGTGTGACTTTTCCCAGGGGTATCTTATTGGTGATGCTAGATAAGCTCTGGAGCCTTGGTTGATGACACCTATTATTAATCCACTGACTGTGGCAGTCAGTGGACAGAGCTGTGCCCTGTCACAAGCCTAGGTCATCACAGAGTATGCATTTAGGGCTACTAAAGGCATTTTTTCACAGCCAAGCTTTATCTGGTGGTGCCTTGCAATATGACTCTGGTGCATGTGCTATGATATTCTCATTAAGTGCAGTGTATTTTGAGGAAACAGTTGTGGCAGGGAGACTGTATGTAAAAGGAACATCTCCTACTGCACCAGGCAGTGAAGGGTGAACTGGACAAGGACCAAGTTGCAGAGGATGACCTTGCTAACACAGGCCAAGAGACAGTGACTAGCACATAGCTTTGAGTCATAGTAAGGCATATGCCCTACAGTAACATGCTGCATGCAAACCCACAACCAGACTATGCTTACCCAGGCATATTTTAACCACACTGTCTGTCAGATATATCCAGCCCAAAACATAGAAAGGTTAGGAGCAGTTACCATCATCTGCATACAGGGGAGGGAACACAAGTGAGCAGTGTCTTTCACAGGGAAATGTGATTGTTGTAGAAACTGCCAATAATGTTGGACAGTGTGGGTATGATGTAGGAGTGGAGTGGACTGTTGTGTGTAGGTGTGCTGGAATGTAGCCTCAGCTGATGTTATAGCACTGTAACAAATTCTTATGGACAGGTCGGGGGCACTCATGAAAGATGTGTAGGCACCTTTGCACACACATCCTTCAGTGGAGCTGCCTGTCTCTTGAGTTTCACAGGTAATACCAGGCCTTCGGTAGAAGTAGGTGTGCTGTTGATGAATGATAGCCTGTACCATGTGTGGCACTGGTGCAAGCACCACATCCTCTGGGATATGCTCTCTGCTTTTTATTCACCTCCACAATAGATGCTGCTGTGGAAGTGGTGGCACTGTTGGATCATGACCTAGGCCTCCCACATCCTTTATGGCCACCTGTGCTACAGACAGGGATGTATCAGCTAAGTGACACATGCCTGTCATGCATCTGCTGAGCAAGGGAGTGCTTGAGTTGCACAAACAGGTGATGGAATGTGTCAAAACTGTCAGGCTCTTCAGCATTGTCCTAGCTGAACAGCCATCGACCTTTGTGACAACGGGCTTCCAATGCATTTTCTTGCTTTTCCTTTGCCAGGCACGATTGTATGTGGAGAAAGAATAAATCATATGTGACAATACCACAAAGGCATGCCTGTCAAATGATATTATCTGTACTGTCTGTTTAATCATGCAGTGTTGCTGTCATGCTGTGTTGGATCTGCTACACATTCACAAAGCAAACAGCATTAGAACTGCCCGATCGAAGGTATTAAACCTCGTTCGTGACATAAACAAAACATACTGGAGGGACAGGTATGTGTGTCAGAGATTACTCTTCCTCTGGAGAACAGACTCCTCATTCATGTGATATAGAGTTCTTCCCTAAGCTTATTCAAATGCAATTTGGACCAGTGGATAGAAAATCACAAATTCACCCCTTGCTGGTTACCTGTGTCCCTTTTGGAATGGGGCAGCTTGCAGGTGAACTAAGGCACAGGCATATATCAAAGCTGTTCTAGTTCTTGGGCATTGCTAATTGGGGCATGAATGGCTAGGCTTAAAAAAGCTCTAGGACTGTTAGCCTAGTAACCTTATCTGATCCTTTGATTCTATGAGGTTGCCAGACTGCCATACCCAACTGTATGACACAGTCACAGGCATAAGCCCGCCTACCCTTAAACTCTTCCCAAAGCTATATAGTGCAACAATGACAGTCAGATGGGTAATTCCCAATCATATACCCATTACGCTTCACATGTAAAGAATCTCAATTATCCAGGAACAAACAGCTCTTACTATAAGCAGCAGCAGTAAGCTGCCTGCCATTATATACCATGACCAGAAATGCAGTCTGTGTTCAGTTATGGAATTGCAGCTGTGTGATTGTTTGTCTCCACAACACTGACCACCATATAGCGATACTCAGCATATTTGGCAACAAAGCTCAGCATTGTTTGCTGATACTTGATGATTATTCTTGATTAAGCATGTTCCCTCAATGTGTGCAGCATTCAATTGTACACTGCATAGCACTCAAACAACAACAGCTAACCCCACTCCTGAGCTGTGGGCCAAGATATTCTTTTACATAGTTAACTGTCATTGTACAACCCTCAAAATGGGTTAAAGGGACACCTATAAATGCTACCTTACAACATTCCTTTGAGGTGTGCCTCTAATCATACCTCTCAACTGCTATGATTTAGGCATTATGCTATGATTTGGCAATCAGATTTAACTTTGCTTCTCCTACATTGGCTGATGTTCTTCATAAAGTTGGACCTGTTTATAGGTTCATACCTTATTAAATAAATAAACTAAGTCTATACAACTATTCAATGCAACTATGTGCATAAAGTCTAGAATATAAAGACGTACTGCTATGAAAAAAAGAAAATGTTCCTCTTTGTGACCCTCTGCTATGATTTTTGAAGGGCAGTGCTAAGTTTGTAATGTTCAGAGGTTGAGAGGTATGAGTAGTTACCTTTTTTGTTACATTTAGACACCTCCTTTACCTTCTGTGAGTAGTTCAGTCTGAATTTAGAATGTGTAGCAAGCCTTTGGAAAGCAATTTTTACACATGTGCACAAGAAACACTTTGGTGAGACACTGCAGCAAAAGCAATGCAAGTAAATGTTAGAACCTACATTATATTGTTAGCATTGCTGCTTTCCTCCTTCACAATATGCTTTACATGGGAGTAGCAGTTAACATTTCATGTTTTACATCTTTGCAGTTTTGTGAGGCTCTATGCACCTGTCTATGTTTATACCCCGTAGATTTGGGACTCTGAGTATGATGCATATGCAAATGAGCTCCTGGCTCATGAATCTTTCTGTATCACTCAATCTGTGTGCTGTGGTTGGAGGCTGAGTCTCACATGCAGACTTACATGGTGTTGTGCACCCATATGAGTACCTGCAGTGTACATTACTCATACATCAGTAGATCATTGAGAGCATGAGGATCATTACCTTTCTTATTGTGTGCCTGCAGCAATGGTGGTGCTTCACAGTAATGGTGGTCAAAATAGTCAACAACATACTAACACAGCATACACTTAATGCCATGTGTCACACATTACAGTCACATTTAAAGTTCAGGCATAATGGCACAGGCCATGTCACATCCTGTCACAAATCATGCTACTGAGTTGCCTAATGATGTGTGACAGTTCTCAAACTATGAAATAGACATGACCATGAGATGCCAGCTGTTATTCTCTGGTGTGAGATCTGCAGTATGGCTATAGTTACCAATGACAGTATTTCTGGCAGGGCACCCTGGTGGGGCTCTAAGGAATCCATGATTTTCCTGTAATTGTTGCACAGAGACCACTGGGTGCACCTGCTTGGGGACTCATATAAAGGTCTGCAGTATAAGGTGGATTCCTGGCACTATCTCACAAGGGCTGTTACTGGTATAACAGGGACACCTCACTCTGGGACTAGTAGAGGTGTCGTTTACTCCTTCTTAGGCAATAAGAAGAAGAGGACAGGATGAGGGTACCTGAGTTGTATTGTAAATATGATTTGAACTTGTATAACTTCTATTTTTTATTATTATTTTTTTCTTTCCACCCTGCCAGCTTGTGTAGTAATCCTAATTGTCCACTAGACAGTATGCACTTAATTCAGGTCCTTCCTATTTTTTCTGATTAAAACTTAACCCTCAAACAGCCCTCTCAGTGCTTTCTGCTTGTATTACATGAGCCACACCTGTTTATTTGCATCTCTATATATCCCCCTTCATTGCTAATGTATCTCCCTACTCTAATCTGTGCATAAACTGGCTACTAATAAGCAAGTCAATGTGAAGACACACTCCCAACCTTAATAAACATTGTTGTCTCTTCTCTCCTTCACTTTACAAGTAGAGTTTGTATTACTGCTCACCTCCTCTGAGGCCTTCACTCATAGTTTTCCACTGCTTGCCTCTCTGGTTTGGCTGGTTCCTTTGCATTGCACCTGATTCATACACTTTTTGCTACCCCCCACCCCCAATACTAAGTCTGTATTAAATTCCTGCTGTTTATGAGGCCATATTTAAATTGCTAGTCTCCCATCAGGACACAAGGGGTTTAATCCTCGGGTTCCCTTTGTGCCCCACCCTACCCCCACTACATCTAGATGTATTCTAGACACTAACCCCTCCCAATAACCAGCAACCAGTCAGAACAATACTAGTAACCTATCTCCTCTGCCACCTACTGTACCCCATCCACTTCCAATCTAACTGCTCATCTGACACAGTCATGCTACTACCTAATGTACTTATACTCCTTACCTGTACTCTTCTTGCACACCTTACATCCTACCAGAACTCCATAATAGACAAGCCCCACCACTATCACTGCACCCTTACTCTCACTTCTATCCATCACCCACCTGCAAATTACACTTGTCATATCATCACAGTCTCTGTCCCAGTACACCCACTGTACTACCAGTCACCTGTTACATTTGAACAAAAAATATCCCTAAAATATGATGGGTTAATTACCAGATTTATAAAACTTATGTTTACTGCCCTATCTAAATTAGCCCTCAGTGGTGATATCCCACCCTAACCCTGATCCTACCATTACCAACTCCTCACCTAAAATCTGCTTAATAGCTGCTTCGCCTCACAACTAACATCCAGCAAAAAGCCATTTGACCTCCTGTTCATGTGTCTAAATATCAGAAGTATAACTAATAAAACCTATTACCTAAATGCCAACATAGCCTTATACTGTTCTGATATTCTCATCCTGACTGAAACCTGGCTCAAACCTCACATCAAAAGTGAGGAAATACTCCCAACAGATTATAACATTCTTTGAGCAGATAGACAATCTAAAAAAGGGAGTGGTGTGGCTCTAATGTTTAAACACCACCTCAGTATCCAGATCCTAAACACATCTGTCCCACACATTGGAAATGAAGAAATCCTATATGCCAACCTCAAACTAAACCCAAATAAAGCAATCAACATTATAGGATGCTACTTCCCACCTGGCCAAAACAGTCCAAACCTGGAAAACCTCCTGAACTGGGCTAACCATTGCCTACCCATTGCCTACCCCAGGAAACCATAATCCTAGGTGATTTTAATATCAACTGGCTATCTAGCAGTAAAAATCATCCAGCCCAGCACCTAAATCTTTATGGTTTCTCTCAACTAATACAGTCACCTACTCCGATAAATAAAAACTCTAACAAACATACTACTCTCGATTGGATATTAGTCAATAAAGTCCCTCACTCATACTTAGCTGGCTGTTTACCAGATAGCCTCAGTGACCACACTCAAACATTCCTTCTGCGACACCACTTAAATTGTGCTAAACTCATTATCTATAGGCAAATCCGAAATAGGGTAAACTTTAACCCTCTCTCCTTTATCGCATCCCTTCAAAAATGTGATTGGGCACCACTAAAGTACCTCAGTCTGGATGAAGCCATCTACTTCTTCAGTAGCACCTTCCTAAACATGCTAAACACACATGCCCCCATAATAAATGCCAGAATCAAAACACAGTACTCCCCTTGGCTACAAAAAAAGCACCAAGGCACTAATGAAAATCAGAGATAAGGCTTGGGAGTACTGGCACATAACAAACCCCCCCTTCCCCTAGACAGTCATTCCTAGAGTTGCAAAACAAGGTCAAAAAGCAAATAAAAGATTATAAAACCCAATATTATCAGTCTGCCCTAAACTCCTCCCATCACAATCCTAAGCAGTTCTGGTCCACAATAAACTCCATTCTCCACCCAGGTAAAGTAGGCACCCCCCGACCTACCACTCCCCTTTCCTCCAGCAGTATTGCTGACTCATTCAGTAAACACTTTACTGAAACCATTCTGTCTTTGACTAAACAACACAGCCCTCTACCCACCCTCCCTACATCAAGACCAAATACTCTGCCCACAGTCTTTTCTTTTTCATCAGTACCTACCTCCTATATAAAAAAACTTCTATTGAAACATAAGCCTACAAAACTTGCAGCTGAAAATCTCACCTCTAAATACCTAAAAATACCAGCAGAAGCCCTATCTTATCCAGTCTCTGTCTTAATTAATCGATCCCTATCAGAAAGTTTTGTCCCCACACTGTGGAGAATATCCCACATCATTCCCCTCTATAAAGGTGGCTCCTGCACTGAGCTTTCCAGTTACTGCCCCATAGCCATCCTTTCTCCACTTTCCAAGATACTTGAGAAATGCATTCATTCTCAAGTCTTAGACAACCTCTTAGCTAATAACCTTCTCTTCACCACCCAGCATGGCTTCAGGCCATACCACAGCACTACTACCACCTTGCTCTCTTTCACTAATGCTATCCTTCATCAGAAACATAATGGCATGTTCTCCTCTGCTATATTTCTGGCTGTATCCAAGGCTTTTGAAATGGTCTCACACAAACTACTAATCTCTGTTCTCACTAACCTATCCTTTTCCCAATCAGCTATTGATTTGTTTCACAGCTATCTAACTGGCTGCCAACAATCAGTTGTCTGGCATAATGACCTATCTACTTGACTTCCTGTAACACTCGGTGTTCCCCAAGACTCCATCCTTGGTCCCCTACTATTCTCATTCTTCACCAATGATCTATTCACAGCCACCAAGCATGCTTCTCTTATACGGTATGCAGATGACTCCACCCTCTTCTACTCAGCCCCAACTATACCTGAACTTCACAAGCTCACACAGGAAGCCTTTTCATCTGTAGAAAGTTGGCTATCTAATGCCAAGTCATTACTCAACCTGAGCAAGACTAATCTCCTTATCTTCCAACCCACTAAATCTAACCCAATTATCCCCCACTTTAATATTCTAGCCAAAGACAATACCGTCATCTCCCCAACAGAACACACCAAACTAGTTTGTGTTGAGACTGATAACAATCTCAGATTTGACACTCACATTTCATTCACCATAAAAACGTTTCACAAAAAACTAGGTGCATTGTACAGAAACAAACAATTCCTCACCAAGACAGCCAGAATTTCTGCTGCCATTTCCCACCTAATCTCCACTTTATGCCTCTCCTATACTTACCTACCTTAGACAAACAGACCTACACAAGCTCAAGGCTTGCTATAATAAAATTGATAAGTTTGCCACTGGTGCATCTTATCGCAGCCACTACTGTATCTCACTTAGAGAACTTGACTGGCTTGAACTCCTTCAACTTCTTCAACCGAATTAACTCTCCCTTGCCCACAAGTTAGTAAACCATCCTCTTAAAGTCCCATCCCTTCAAAACCTTCTCCAGCCCTACTGCTCAACTAGACCTCTACGCTCCAGCAGCAAAAATCTACTTATGGTGACCAAACCCAAGAACTCAGCGGGAGAAGCATTATTCTCCTGCATCATATCTAGATTATGGAACAATCGCCCCACTTTTATAACCACACTACCTTCTTGCAATCACTTCAAGACTGCACTAAAAATTCACTTAAAAAGTCTTTGGTTATGCCCATGCACCAATACCGACTAGTAACCCTCCTTTTACCTCCCCTTCCTCTCCCCTTCCCTAGCCACCGTGCTTCACACCGTCTGATAATTGCATTCCTTCCTCTGCAGGCTCTGACTCCCCCTTTACCCTCCCCTTCCCTCCTCACTCAATCTGTCAGACTTGTTATAACATGCTTAACTACCTCACTTCGTCTCAACTCCAAATACATATCCAACTGACTTACACAAGCTTCCTTTCACTACTACACATACTACTCACTCAGTCTCCTCTCTTACTCCTCCATGTTCTCCTTCCATCCCATTAGCCATTCTAGCTTGTTCCATCTTCATGTGGAGCTTCTGCTTTATATCTGCTTGAGTTTAGTGCAATATTTGTATATAAGATTTAGGTATATGAGTTTAGAACAGTATCCGTTTGAGTTTAGTACTATCTGTATATACATCCTACCTTTATTCCTAGCTTCTAGCTAGATATTGGTATATCTGTTCATTACTATGTTTCATATGTATGTATAGGTAATGTTTGCTGCAGTATGTATTATTTGCTATTGTATGTATATTCAATTGCTCTTCATGTGCTCTGCTGCTCATTTATTGTTCTGTGGAGCTTTTCTCCCCTGGCCTCCACTAAAAAAGAACCTATGTCCAGTTGGAATTTCCCAGTAAACAAATGTAAACAAATAAATAAAATAAATAATTATGTCTACTTTTTTCCACAACTCAGGAGGCTATTGCAGAGAATAGTTCCCTGTACCAGAGGAGGATAACACCTTTCTAGGTGCAGGGGTGAGGAGACCATTAACTTGAGAAAAAAAAAAAGTTATTTTTCCTTCCTCGATATTTTTAAAAAGAATGTAAACCTTTCATAGCAGTACCTACATATCAGAGAAGTTTACATTAGGAAATGTTTCATGTTGTACTGCTAATGTCCTGCATGTCTTAGCCAGTATGGTAATTTACGTAGTGAAGTATGTGATGTCTCAGGTCATTTTCTGCTTTTGTACTTTTGTCAGGGTATATTAGATGTGATACAGTATTAGCTGGTGGAACATACACTGACTGAAGGATGTGATTATAGTGCTTCACAGTTAAAGGAGATGGAATACACTAGACAGTCATAGGCAGTTCATTAGCACATCCTCCAGTATTCCACCTGTTCACTATACTATTCACTGCATCAAGAGTGTTCAGAAAGTGTCTAGCTCCAATTATAGCCTATTGCAGGGTGCAGTATCCACATTTTTCTATATTTAGATTACTTGCTTATCTTTGCGGTGTATTTTTCGATGCTGGGATTTCAAAAGAGCATCCAGAAATCTTTTTTGACTCCTTCACAGAGGATTGTGTTCTGGGGTGTCAGCTGGACACTTCATTTCAAAGGGCTTTCTTCCACAGGGAAAATAGATCTATATCTAGATCTATTTCTGAAGTCTTCCACTCAGACTTCAGTCACTACAAGGGAATATCTTAGGATTTTGGGTCTCATAGCAATTGATTATTGTGATACCACTGGCAAGATTCACATACAGTTTTATCTGAAGTCTCTTTGGTACCAGCACCAACATTTTATTTATTTATTATTTTACATTTGTTGACTGGGAAAGTCCAGCTGTACACTTGTCTATTTTCAGTGGAGGCCCCGGGAGAAATGCTACATTTTACATGCAATGCAGTAACATACAGTATAGGGATAGTAAGACTAGTAGGTAAATACAGTACTTTGTTATCACACTTCCTAGTACATTTTGTACATAGTAGCTTTAGAAATTCTGGGCATGCATTTATTTAGAATTTATAGATACAATATTTTGCAGTTATGTTTTCAAAAGGTCACATTAGAATTAGAAACTTGGTGAGAAAAGTTGTTGCTTGTATCTTTGTCTTTACTCAGGGGTGTTACAGGAGCATAGCCAGTTGTTTGAAAGGTGGGTATTTAGGAGTTTTTTATAGGTTCATAGATTAGTACTAGGCTAACTGCTCTTGCGAGCCATTTGAAGTCTATCCAATTATCCCTTGTGAGACTCAAACCCTGCACCTTGTGTTTGTAAGGCAAACACCTTAACCATTAGGCCACCCTCCCAACTTGTAGTGTAGTGGAGGTATTGGATGTGAGGGTGGCTGGTAGAGAGTTCCAGAGTTTGGAGATGTAGTAGCTAAAGAGAGATTTCCCTGCTTCGTTTTTATATTTGGTGACTTCTAGAAGGTTAAGGGTGCTAGATCTCAAAGTTCTAGTTGTGGTATGAGGTCGTATAAGATGTTGGAGGGCTGGGATGTTGTCTGAGTAGTAGTATAGCTTATGTGCTAGTGACAGTTGATTGAGTTGAAGTAGAAGAGGGAGTTCTAACCAGTTCAGTTTTCTGAGGGTGGCACAGTGATGTGTTCTATATGTAGATTCTGTAGCAAATCTAGCTATCTTATTGTAGCTGGATTCTAACTTGTTGAGGTCAGATTTATGAAGGTTGGTTAGTACTGGGGATGCATAGAGGAGGGTGGATAACAGATGTGTCCTGGCTATTGTGGTTCTAGATTGGTTTGAGAGAAATTGTTTGTTACGATAGAGCAGGCCTAGTTTTTTGTGGACTTTCTTGATAGTTTGGGCGGTGTGCAGGTTGAATCTTAGGTTGTTGTCTATTTCAATGCCTAAAAGTTTGGTGTGGGTAGTTGGGGTGATTAGAGTTTTATTATCAGAGGTGATTGTGAAGTTGTCTGCTGGGGGGGAGGTTTTATGAGAAGAAAAGAGTAGTAGTGTTGTTTTATTTGGGTTAAGAATAAGCTGATGGTTAGTGAGTGAAGAGCAATGGGCATAGGATGGAGCCTTGGGGACTCCTAAGGATACTGGTAGTGGGGGGGGATAGTTGGTGTTGCCATTTTACTGCCTGATGTCAACCTGATAGCTCTTAAACCATGAGATAGAGGAGGTAATGAGGTTTAGGGTAGAGAGTGAGTTGGAGTCTGTTGTGGTTTACCATATCGAAAGCTTTAGATAAGTTTAAAATATGGCTGAGACAAGTTGTCTGTCATTTCTATGGTAATTAATGGTGTTAGTGAATGATATGAGTACGGTGGATGTACTGTGGAAGGGTCTGAAGCCATGCTGATTTCTAGATAGCAGTTTGTTTTCTAGGAGGTAGTTCATAAGTTGAGTGTGTATGACCCTTTCTAGGATTTTAGATATGGGTGGTAAGATAGCAATGGGACAATAGTTATTGAGTTCAAAGGAGTTGTCTCCTTTGTGTAGTGGTATTATATGGGATGTTTTCCATAGTTGGGGTACTTTGCACTCTGTGATAGATCTGTTAATGAGAATAGCAATAGGATAGGGTATGGCTTTTGGTGCTATTTGGAGGTTTTCTGCGGGTAGGTTGCCCACAGCCAGGGTGGTGGGTTTGAGGTTTTGGAGGAGTTTTAGGATGGTTTTTATAGATACTGGCTGAAAGCTAAAGTGGGAGCTGCTAGCTTGTGTTTCCATTATGGTTGGTGTGTCTGTTGGGGTTGGGTGAGTGGAGTTAATTTGGTTATTAGCTAGGGCCTGGATTATCTCAGTAAAGCATCTGTTAAACTGTATGGGGTTATTATCATGGTTGTTCCCAGTTTTGGGAGTAGGGGTAGTAGTTTTTCCAGGCTGCACTACAGAGTTGACTGCAGCCCAGAATTTTTGGAGTTTTTGGCATGTTTTTCTTATAGATTTTGGTAATAGGTGATTTTGTCTATTTTGATGAATTTCTTGGCATTGTGCAATCTAAGTATTTTTGTTTTGCTATTTGGGTTTTGTTTTTGTGATATTGATCTTATGCATTGTTCCTTTCTTTGAGAATAGTTTTGGAATATTTAGTTAACCAGGGGGCATATGTAGATTTTATCCTGGTGGTTCGGGGTGGGGGGTATGCTGGTTCAATAGGTTTAGGAAGTTTGAATTAAAGTGTTGCACTGCATCATCTAGTGGTAGCTGTTTTAAAGGGGTCCAGTTACAACTTTTTAGGTAATTGTTAAAGGCACTAGGGTTAAAGTTCTTTTTGTTCCTGACTTCTTTATGTGTTACTTGGTTTATTTGTGGAGTTTTGGTTCTTAGTAGATATGTTGGTTGGTGGTCGCTGAAATGTCTGGAAGACATTCAGCTTGGGCTGCAAGGGATGGGTGGGATGTAAGTATCCAGTCTAGTATGGACGGGTGTTTGGTTCTTTTGTCATTTCTGGTAGGGGATGTAATGATTTGGGTAAACCCATGGAGATTAATGTGGGTGACTGGATTGTGGCTAGAACAGCTGAGCCAATCTATGTTAAAGTCACCTAATATGATGCTTTCTTGAGGTAGGGAGTTTGTGACCCATTTTAGTAGGTTTTTCATAATTGTAATATTGTTTCCAGGGGGAATGTAGCCTCCTATGATATTAATATATTTTTGGGGTTCAATTTAAACTTGTCAAGAATGAGTTTGACATTATTGCTGTCTGGGATGGTAATATCAAGTTGTTCAAAGATAAGGTGGTTCTTGTACATTATAACTACCCCCTCCCCTTTTTCTTACTCTGTCCTTGTGGTAGATATTATACCCAGGAGCTGTTCATAGGTTCATAGGTTCATACTAGGCCATCTGCCCTAGGGCATTTATAAGCCTAGCCAGAGTGTGTTTGGCTTTCGCCACCCATTTTAAATTAATTTTGCTATGCCCTTTTTTGAGGTTAGTATACTGTGCCTCTGTCTAACAGTGACACAGAAGTGATACCCGGGGTAAACCTACGATCTCCCATCCACTCATCAAGATTCCTCTTAAAGAGAGTCAATGAGGGATTCTGCCTAACCTGGACTGGGATTTTATTCCAGAGTGAAGGGAGCCTCTGGGTTATGAATCTGTCCCTCCAGCATGTCCTATTTATTTCAGTGCTGAGGTTCAAGTCTCTCGAGCGCGTAGCTCGAGGGGATTTGGATTTTCTGAGGTGCAGCATGTCCATTGATTCCGGGTTGGACATGGCTTTATACATCAGGCACAGATCGCCTCTGAGCAGGCGGTATGCCACTGAGTAGAGCTGGAGTTTCTTTAACCGGGCAGCATATGGCATCTGTTTGAGCCCTTTGATCCTCTTGGTGAGGTACTTTTAGGGTCTTTCCAGTTGCTGCAGGTGTCTGGTAAGGTACATCCCAAAAGGGGCATTGTACTCAATTATGGGCCTGATGAGGGATGAGTAAAGAGGCACGATGACCTCCCCTGATCTAGATGTGAATCCCTTCATGATTAGGTGGGCTATATAAAATGTTTTTCTAACCACTTTGGCCACGTGATTTTCAAATGAGAGATTGCTATCAACTTCGGTCCCCAGGTCCCTAATTACTTTTTCCGTACTTAATGGATTACCACCTATGTGGTAATTTGTGGGCACTTTGTTTTTGCCAAAGGGGATGACTATACACTTTTTGGCGTTTAGCTTGAGGCCATGGCTCTGGCACCAGTTGTCTGTTTCTATGAGGCCCTTTTGTAGGATGCTTGTGTCGGCTGGAGAGTCGATTATGGTGCCTAGTTTGCAGTCATCTGCGAACTTGGTCAGCCACAGTCCTTCCGTGTTGGCCTGTACCTCCGAGAAATATATACTGAACAAGAGAGGTCCCAGGACTGAGCCTTGTGGGATGCCACTTGTAACTGGTTTGGAGTCTGACATGGCTCCAGCAATTCTAACCATGTGGGTTCAGTCCTTGAGCCAGTTTGCAACCCATCTAGTGACATAGGGGTTTATATTTAAGCTGGTGAGCTTGTCTATAATGCCCGAGTGGGGTATTGTATCGAAGGCTTTTGGGAGGTCCAGGTAGGCTGTGTGGACCACCTTCCCCTCGTCAATGGCCTTGGTGACTGTTTCAAAGAAATCGGCCAGGTTTAAGAAGCAGGATCTGCCCTTAACAAAGCCGAACTGGGTAGGATCCAGTGTCTGTAGGTCCCCAATATCTTTATTTATTAGGTCCATGATGATCCTTTCCATAGCTTTGCAGACCAAGCTAGTCAGCCTTATGGGGCGATAGTTTCCAGGATCCATTGAGGCACCACCTTTGTGGAGAGGGACCACTGTTGCTGAACGGCACTGTTTGGGTACATATCCTGTAGTAAGGCTGAGTCTGAACAGTAGTTTTATGTTTGGGTTTAGCTCTTCTTGGAGTTCATGTAGAACGCAGCCCGGGACACTGTCTCGTCCAATTGATGCTGTGTTTTTTGCTTTGGAGAGGGCGGCTCTTACCTGAGCATCTGAGATGTCAGGGGGGCAGCAGTCTGCTGGGATAGATATTTGCCCTTTTGGTGGGGGGGGAGAAGTTTGCACTGAACCTGTCAGCTAGGATGTTGGCAATGTCTGTGGGTTCAGTGTATTTTTTGTCATTTTGGACTAATTCTGAGCATATCTGGGAATTACCACCAGGTTCCTAACATAACTAAAGAAAGCCTTGTGATTATCCTTAGTGTCCTGTGCAATTTTTCTCTCGAAGCTGGCCTTAGACGATTTTATGAGTGCCCGTAGTTTTTTGCTAATACTGATCAGAGATGCCTTCCCTTTTTGGGATTTTGCTGTATCATGTAGTAGCTTCCTCCTTCTATTGTATAGTTTGTTTATGGCTGGGGTCCACCAGGGTCTTGGTTTTATTTGGGATTGCATGATCCATGCATTCCTGAAGGTGTTCATAGAATGCGTTTATAAAGGATTCTGTGGTCTGGGCCGTATTTTCCACAGGCCCGGGGGCTTTGAAGGATTCCACCTCGGTTTTGAGGAGTGTGAAATTTGCTTTAGAAAAGTTTTTCACTGTGGTTTTCTGGGCAGGGGGTGGGGTCGGGATGTGAATATCCAGTGAGATTAGTTTATGATCTGATCTTACCAGTGAGGGATACACTTCTGGTCTGGAGCATAGAGCCCCCATGTTGGTGATGATCAGGTCCAGTATGTTTTCCCCTCTTGTGGAAGTGGTAACAAGTTGTTCCATAGCATTTGAGTTTATAAATTCTAGGAACCTTTGGGCTAGGGTGTTGGAGCTAGAGTAATGCTTCCAGTCTATGTTTGGGTAGATGAAGTCGCCCAATATAATGGTGTTTGGAGAGACCTTCATATTTTCCAGTGTTCTCAGGAAGGCCGAGTGGGGTTCCTGGGTTTGGGAGGGTGGTCTGTAGCAGGCTATAAACTGGAAGGCAGTTTTACCCACTGTTAGTTGCACATGGATAGTCTCTGATGCTTCGTGCTGTGCCATCAACCTGGAGGTGTAGGTATCTTTGACGAATATTGATACTCCCCCTCCTTTTGTGGTTCGGTCCAAGTTTTGGGGCTGAAAAGCATGGTATGAGGTATAACCTGGTAGTGCTGGGGTGCTCTCGGGAGCCTTGAACCAGGTTTCTGTTACTGCACAGATATCGATGTTCTCCATGCTAAGGAGAGTTTCGAGTGCATGCATCTTGAGGTTTAGACTTCTGGCGTTGAGTAGCATTACTCTTAGTTTCTTATCCCTTGTGATACCTATGGAGGTGGGTTTGTCTTTTGAGCCTTGCCTATAAAAGGCACTATGGGGGTGGCAAGAGCCTTTGCTAATATCCGAAAGCCCAGGGGTGACAGGTGCAAGCCGTCACTAGCGAAGCATCGTGGCTTGTCGAGCATGTCATCCCAGGCTGACAGGCATTGGATCCCCTTTGAATGACACCAATACTTAAGCCAATTGTTGAAATTGATCATCTTGTCTTCATATTGTGGCATCATTCTTAGTGAGGGTAAGATGCTACTCAAGGTCAGGGTCACACTGGCCTGGGCTACATGCTCAGAGAGCTCCTCTATGTCTCTTTTCATGTAGTCAAGGGAGGTACGTCTCAGGTCATTCACACCAGCATGGACAATGACTGAGTCACATTTGTACTTGCCTTGGAGTGACCTGAGTGCTTGTGTTATGTGGCAGATCCTAGCGCCTGACAGGCAGCTCACCGTGACCTTCTCCTTGTTCAGCCTGGCGAGCGGGACGTCAGTGTGCCTGACGATAGAGTCACCTATTACAAGTGTATCAGGTGTGTTGTTTAGCCTTAAGGGCTGTGACTGTTCAGCACACTGTCTTTGTGAGCTCTGTGTTGCACGTGTTTTGTTTTGGGCTAGCGGTTGCTTGGGTGTCTGCTTTGGAGGTCTGTGCTGCTTATGCAAATTTTTATTTAGAGCCTCTGAGTATGTTTTTGTGTGTTTATGTGTTTGGTTTGCTGTCGTGGTAGGTCTATGTGAGACTGGAATTGTAGTGAGTGTGGTTTCCCTCTCCTCCTGACTGGTTATGCCAGTACTGAGTTGAGAGAGCTTAGCCTCCAGTTTGGCTATATGGTTGCATCTCTCACATGTGTTGGAATTTGTTGGGAGGAGGAGAGGGTTGTCTGTGTACATGAGGCAGTTGTAACATTGCCTCAAGATTCCCAGATTCACCAGCTGGACCGGAGAGGAGATTGACCACTGACCTTTGGACATGCTAGAATAGTATTGGGAATTCCTTTATAATTGAAAAAAGGGCCAGTGGGGAACAAGGTACACAAGGGGAGTTTGTGAGGGTGTAGTGCTTTTAATTTTTTAGTGCTGACTTATATAATTGCTTTAGTGAGCAAGTGCCAGGCTTTAGAGTACGAATAGGGTGTTTATTATGAGAACTAGATCATTTCTAAGGGAAAAAGTGAAGAGCAGACTTTGTGGAGCCGAGAATGGTTTAAACCCAGTTAAGCGGAGCTGCCCGATGCTGCGCTATGCGCAAAATCGCTCAAAGCCGTGCCAAAGCGGGTTTTATATAGGGGGACTTGAAAGAGATAGAAATTGGCCCAAAACGGCCAATAGACTACCAGATTATTGTGCTGGGAACACTCCTCCAGGGATAGATAGGCTGCTCTAAGCTCCCCACTGCCACTGGTGAACAAAGAAGCCTCCCTTTATCCAAGAAAGGAAATGAGCAACACAGGAACTTTCCAAAAGTCCAGAATACAGCAAAGCCTGTATTTGGACTACTCTAGGTCAGGAAAGACGGGAAACAAGGATAATTTTTTTTTTCTTTTTTGCAACAAACAGCAGGAAAATGCAATAAATATGTAATACAGACTAGCACACTTGAGTGTGTAGCCTCAACAGGTAAATGCAACAAACAGGACAAACGTTAAAAATGCAGGTGCAAAAACAACTTTAAACAGTTTAAAACAGTTCAAGAAGCAGAAATACTTGCAGTTTAGCTAGATCGGACAGTCGCCCAGATAGTAGCAGGAAAAAAAACACTTTTATCAGGTTAGCAGTCGCTCTTTTAGCCTCTCTGCTGCTAGCACCACTCTGCAGAACCACGAGGAGCTTGGCTGAGTAGTAACAAGCGCAAAAACCGCGCCAAAGCGGGTTTTATACAGGGGGACTTGAAAGAGCTAGAAATTGGCCCAAAACGGCCAATAGACTACCAGATTCATGTGCTAGGAACACTCATCCAGGGATAGGTAGGCTGCTCTAAGCTCCCCACTGTCACTGGTGAACAAAGAAGCCTCCCTTTATCCAAGAAAGGAAATGGGCAACACAGGATCTTTCCAAAAATCCAGAATACAGTAAAGCCTGTATTTGGACTACTCTAGGTTAGGAAAGACGGGAAACAAGGATAATTTTTTTGTTTTTTTTCTTTTTTGCAACAAACAGCAGGAAATTGCAATAAATATGTAACACAGGCTAGCGCACTTGAGTGTGTAGCTTCAACAGGTATATGCAACAAACAGGACAAACTTTAAAAGTGCAGGTGCAAAAACAACTTTAAACAGTTTAAAACAGTTCGAGAAGCAGAAATACTTGCAGTTTAGCTAGATCGGACAGTCGCCCAGGTAGTAGCAGGAAAAAAACACTTTTATCAGGTTAGCAGTCACTCTTTTAGCCTCTCTGCTGCTAGCACCACTCTACAGGACCACGAGGAGCTTGGCTGAGTAGTAACAAGCGTAAACCGCGCCAAAGCGGGTTTTATACAGGGGGACTTGAAAGAGCTAGAAATTGTCCCAAAACGGCCAATAGAGTACCAGATTCTTATGCTGGGAATACTCCTCCAGGGATAGATAGGCTGCTCTAAGCTCCCCACTGCCACTGGTGAACAAAGAAGCCTCCCTTTATCCAAGAAAGGAAATGGGCAACACAGGAACTTTCCAAAAGTCCAGAATACAGCAAAGCCTGTATTTGGACTACTCTAGGTCAGGAAAGATGGGAAACAAGGATCATTTTTTTTTTTTTCCTTTTTGCAACAAACAGCAGGAAAATGCAATAAATATGTAACACAGGCTAGCGCACTTGAGTGTGTAGCCACAACAGGTAAATGCAACAAACAGGACAAACTTTAAAATTGCAGGTGCAAAAACAACTTTAAACAGTTTAAAACAGTTCAAGAAGCAGAAATACTTGCAGTTTAGATAGATCGGACAGTCGCCCAGGTAGTAGCAGGAAAAAAAACACTTTTATCAGGTTAGCAGTCGCTCTTTTAGCCTCTCTGTAATTTAGTTATCATGAATTTTGGGCTTTAGCCAGGTCTCTGTCAGCAGGAGAATGTCTGGTTTACATAGAGCTAGTAGGGCATGTAGGTCATTGACCTTATTTTGGATACTTCTCATATTTAGATTGAGAATGAGCAGAGAAGTTTTTTCCTATGGAGTAGAGGATAGAGAAGATTGGGGTTTGGGGTGCTTGTTGTGGCTGGACCTGGGTTGGGGTGTATGTCCCCACAACCTGTCAGTTTTTTTAGTATAGATTGGTAGAGCCTGTTGAGTTCTGTGATGATTTTAGTGTGCAGTAGATAGATGTGGGACTTAATACTTGTTGGAAGCAGTTTATGTTGGTGATAATAGGCGTGGGAGGGTCAGAAGAGGTTGGGAGTACATAGAATGTTTAGTGGGACTAAATTACTGTTTAGAGATGAGGTCTGTTTGTGGGGGGTAATGTGGTGATGATGAAGATGGACATGATAGCTGGTTAAGATTGAGAGGAAGAGTAGGATAGATATGGAGATTGCATAGTGAAGAAGTCTTAGAATGGATTTCACTGGTAATGGGTACATGGTTAATTGAATAAGGGAGAGTTGATAGTGTAATTGGATACTGTGGAAAGGTTTGTAGTAGACCCGTTACGAGGGCTGATATGGTAGTGGTGTTTGATAGGGTAATAGGGGTGGTGGGAGGTGGCTTGTAATAATTGGGAGAAGTGGTCTATGAGTATAAATCAAATTGAAATGGGGATGGGTGGGAATGGGGGTAGGGTAGGGGAACATAGTGAGCCTGCAGTGAGAATGGAGCGGGAAGAACCACGGATGCCTTTCTGAGCAAGTAGCTCTAGAAAAATAGTTAAAGACTATAGCAATAATATCAGGAATTTCTCAAACTCAGCAATTAATTATGGTTCCTCACTAAAGTCTTTCTTAGTGATTGTAGCATACAGTAAACACTGTATTACTCTTATTAGCTAAGCACTGTCATAGCTCATTGTAGATGAACACTGTATCAGTAATATAGTTAAACACTATAGTAATAATATCAGGAATTTCTCAGTTTAGCAGTTCATTATGGTTCTACACTTGTCTATCTTAGTGATTGTAGCATGCAGTAAATGCTAAGTTACTCTTTTTAGATAAGCACAGTCACATCTCAACTGTAATAACAAACAAGAATCTCTTCACTCCTCAGTAATTTTAGCTACATATTTAAAGATCATGCAGTTGGTATTACACTCAAGCTGAGCATTCTATTTCATTTATATGTGATATGATAAACGGCTTCCTAAAATGGCAGTTCTTCTGTGCTAGGAACTCACTCGGTAGCTTTCTGCAATACACTTTAAGCATTCACTCAAGGTATATACAATGGAGTGTATTAGTTGGCTAATCTACTAATCTCAATTAAATATAGTGTTTAGACAAAGCAGTACAAACAGTATTATAAATGCGATGGCAAGTACGGCAGTTAGATAACATAGGATGTCACCATGAATGCAGATTTCAGTCCGCGATTAAGGTGGAACAATACTGATTTAACTATACAATACTTTTTTACAAAACCTTACAATAAAACCATTTTTGTTACCTATTTACGGCTCTTGCACATCCACAGTAAGCATTCAGGTGCTTAGATGGGAGTAGAGGGAGAGAAGATGGCATATGGCGCCAAACAAGAAGTTTAAATGCTGCAAAGGCTTGGTCCTATGCAAAGCCTGAAGCCCCGGGAGACGGGAGTTTGCTTAACCAGAACCATGGATGCCTTTCCGAGCAAGTAAAGTCTAGAAAAAATCAGTCAGGTTGGTGATTTACAGGTCTGACTGTTTTAAAAAGTTAAAGCTGACACTTTTCGGTTTAGTTACTTAGCATTCCCAATTTGGGCTTTTAGTACATCCTTTGTCTTTTCAAATCTCAGTGCTGGGGTTTGTCAGAAGAGAAATCACTTGGTGGAGACAGCAAATTTGCCTAAACCCAGGTCTCCCTTTCTCCCTCCCTGCTCCAAAGAGGTCAACAAAGACACCTCAACCTTTGCTTGGAAGACAGTTTCAGGAGAGATAAAAGTACAAGGTGGTTGGAACGTCAAGGACAGATGCTAGCTGCTAGCACATAAATATAAAAGAAACTCTTGCCCTAATCAAGGCACTCAACTCCCTGAATCATCATTGGTCCCCTGGACCTCTTCAGATTGTTACAGATGATACTGCAGTCGTGTGGTATGTCAACAAGCAAGGGAGAACCAGGTCATACCCCATTTACAGACTATCCATGTTAGCTTGGGCTACAGCTTCACACCACAGTCTCACTCTACAGGCATTCTACATTCCATCAAAGCAAAATTGTGTGGCATCAAGCTGAACAGGACAATGACAGACCCACATGAATGGAAACTAGATCAGGAGGATCTTCTAAGATTTCTCAGGAGTTTCTCAAATAGATGTATTTGCCACCTCTGTGAGCAATCAGGTGTATGATTCTGTCCTAGGAATCTATGCAAGAAAGCCTGGAAGACAATTGTCTTTTCCTTTCATTGAGCAAGACAGTTCCTGTATGCATTTTCACCCTTTTCACTGATATCCAGGGTATTTCTGAAGATTCAGAAGGCATTACCCAAATTCATTATGGTGACTCCCTTTTGGCCCGGGTAATAGTGGATGTCCTTGTATATCACTGTTGCAGTATTCTTAATAGCAGGTTGTCCCACCCAGGGCAACACAATGCTTGGCCAGTATGAAAAAGCAAGATCTTGTAAGCACCGTACATCATATTTCTGCTCCCAGCATAGAACTTAGGGCATAAAGGGGATGTATGGACTCAACCATCCAGAATTTCTTTTGCTGCCAGTTCGAACAGTGTTTATGCCAGTTGGTCTGAGTTGCTGTACTGAATATTTAGCAACATCAAATAAGTGCCCTGTTGGGGTTGTTTTTCTTTACTTTTCTTGTTCTTGTATTTTATTTTACTACTTATAGTTCATGTCATCCAAAATGGGAAAATGTCAGTGTGGGAGGCAGATTCCCCATAAGGATCATCACGAATAGTGTCTTTTTTTTGTTTGGGTGTTTCTTGCAACCATACCTCTTGCAGTATCTGTAAGGCATTTGTGCCTAAGAGAGTCAGATGCCCTTTGCTTTCCCTGACCATTTATCGTGAAAACCAGTGGCTTAAACAGTTAGCCCAAGGTACCATGGCAGAATCATTTAACCCTGAGATACTCCTACTAGGTAAAAAGAAGTCCAAGAAGTCTCAGATGGATTCTTTAGCAATCCAACTTCCACAGGACATCCCTCTAGAAGCAGGTAATAGCTTTCCAGGTCGTCCAGCATCTACATCAGATTCTCTGCCACCACCCCACCAGAGGCTGGAATGGATCTGTCTTTTTACACATCCTTTGAGGTTATGCAGGCATTTGCTTTGGACGTGAGGGGGAAATACAGTTGATTATCTTGGAGGGTCCTAGAGGGATTCCGCAGATATTGGTCAGGGATGAAGTTCCGGGTTCTCTTATTGAATCTTCCCAAGGGTTAGAACCTCTGGTATTTGTTAGGGCTGATGTCCCTTCGAAGAAAAGACAAAAAATGAAGCATGTTTCACTCAATCCTATGGATCCTCAAAGGGAATGGCAAGAGTTTACTCATGGCTTGTTTTCTGCCATAATGACCCTAAAGCCTCCTCAGAGGGTTTCAGTACCTGCACTTTCTTGGACCTGTACCCCTTTTAAATGGCTTAGGGTACCAGATTCTTCAGATGAGGATTCCGTTTCTGATGGGGGGGGGGGAGGTCTTTGTCCTATCCTTCACAGGTGCCTTTCTCTTTGGCTCATGGTTCTGATGAAGTGGAGTCTGTTAGCCCAGAGTCTCCTTTAGAGGAATTGCTTTTGGGGACACAATTGCTAGGATGATGGAATACTTTAAGTGGGATTCTTCTCAAGTGTGTGATATTCAAAGAAGATATTATGAGTTGCTTCAGGTGGATACTCCTAAACGGTCAGCAGGTCCTCTTGTGTTGGCTGCCTTGTTAGATAACTACATTGCTGCTTCCAAGTCACCTGACTCTTAGCCTCCTGCTCCTAAGAAACCTGGGAGGTCTCTAAGGTTCCTGAAGACTGTCAGTTTTTTTATTTAAATGTCCTTCTGCTGATCCTGCTGTGGTGTCAGTCTCTTCTGCTAAATCCTCTAAACTTTTGCCTTCTAATTAGGATAGTAGGGAAATGGAGAGGATTGTCAAGAAAGTTTACACTGCTTCTACTTTGGCCTTTAGGGCTATTAATTGAAAGACCTACATGACCAGGTATGCTCTGGCCTTGATTGCTCATGTTTGTCTGGTTATTTCTGTTATCACTGCCTTCCCTGATTCTGAAGGCAAATCCTCTGCCTTATCTATTTTAGGTTCTTCTTATCAAGTGGCTCACCACTCTGTTAAGTGTAACTATGATGCTGCTGATGCCTCTTCGAGGGCTGTGGCTTTTGGGTCTGTCATGAGGCATTATTCTTAGCTTCATTTCCAGTCCCTACCTGAGGACATTAAGGCCAAGTGGGTCTATATCGGAACACCGAAAGTTCACATTTTCGAATGTTCTTACATCGACCCCTAATCAGCGAATGCTGACAACATCGAACATTCAGAACAGCAAATTGTTTCCTAGGGAAAAAAATTTGCTGTTCCAAAACACATACACACAACACAAGCACACCAAACAAACAGCAATCTACACACATACACCCAAAGTCTTACAGCTAACCCTACACTAAACCGTATAAACACCACTAACTAGCCACTTACCTTAACCCAAACCCTAACCCTAAGGTCTGTCACTATCGCACACTCACCTCACCCACGCCCTAACCCTAACTCACCTAATCCACCCTAACCCTCACTTCCACACAATCGCACACATACCTCCCTCGCGCCCTAACCCTAACTCACCTAACCCACGACCAATCGCACACTTACCTGAACCTGACCCTTAACTTTCCACCACAGAGCTGAAAATAGCAAAACGACAGAAACGGACAACTGAATTCTTTCCCTAGGAAAACATTCAGTTATCTGTCGTTTCGCTATTTTCAGCATTCACTAAATAAAGGTCAATGTAAGAACATTCGAAAGTATGAACTTTCGATGTTCTGATATAGACCCAGACCAAGTTGCTGGATGCTCCTTTGGATAATAGTCATTTTTTGGGACTGCTACTGCTGGCATGTTTAAGTCTCTTCAAGAGAAAGACAAAGCCTTACAGGACCTTAAACATATATTTGTCTCTCATATCCCTAAGTTCCAGAGGAATTATCCTTCTAGGTCTGCTTTTGTTTACAGGCAACTCCACCAGGCCTCTGCTAAGCCTTCTCAGATTTCTGTGGCTCACAAGCTTCCTTTATCTGATAAGCCTGCTTCTCTTTGACAACCCCCTTAGATAAGGTTCCTTTATCCTTTTGGCTCTCCCTTTGTCTTCCAGTTTGGTATCTCATCACTTAAGACACTTGAGTTCTTTCTATCATCTGTCAGAATTACTTCATGGTAAAGAAATCTCTCCCTCATTTTTCAGGGATTCCTCAAACTCCTCTAGAATAACTTCCTCATTTCCCAGACATTCTAGGGTCCCTGTTGAACCAAGGAACCATTCAACCTGTCCCCCTCTTCCCAAGTGGGAAGGGTTTTTTATTCCAGGATGTCCCTGATTCCTTAGAAGAAGGACCCTTGTAGACGTATTTTGGATCTGTCCCAGTTCAACACATTTCTCAAAATTCCTTCTTTTGAGATGCTTATTCTTCATACTCTCTTTCCTCTTTTATTACTCCAGGTTTTTCTGGTGTCCTTGGATCTGAAAGATGCTTACCCTTCATATCCATATTCACCCTCTCTTCGGGAATTTTTTATGTTTCTCTGTGTCTTCTTCTCATTTTCAGTTCTCTGCTTTGCTCTTTGGCATCTCTACTGCCCCAAGTATATTCAAAAAATGCCTAGCTCCTGTGATTGCCTTCTGCAGGCTCCAAGGCATTCAGATTTTGCCTTACTAGATGACCTTTTGCTTCAGGTGCCTTCCCTTAGTCAGTTGTTATAGGACCTGCAGTTCACTATCTCTCTTCTTCAAAGTCTGGGATTTACTATCAATTCCAAAAGTCCATTTTCAGTTCCTCTAAGGATCATGTGTATCTTGGATGCAGGATTCAGACAGTGCCATCGTTGGCCTCTCTTCCACATCTGAAAGTTTTGTCATTCACAGCCTTCTCTTAGTCTCATCTTCCTGTGACTGCTGTGCCAGCCAGGGAGTTTCTTCAGGCCCTGAGATTCATGGCCTCTTCTATTCGAATGCTTCCTCTTGCCAGACTGCATATGCAGAAGCTTCAGTGGTACCTCAAATCAGTTTGGCTACAGCATCTTTGCCCTCTGAATTTCAGTGTACCCCTCTTTCCTTGCCTCAAGAAGGAGTTTGAGTGGTGGATTCAACAGTTCACTTTCAAGCCAGGCTGGCTGTTTCAGCCTCCAGTCCCTTCTCAAGAGCTGTTCACCAATATTTCAGACATGAGTGGGGGGCTTCTCTTGGTCACCTTAAACTTCAGTGTCTTTGGCCTCCCCATCAGAAATTCAGACCATATCAACATCAAAGGGATGAGAGCTCTGATTCTGGCCCTTCAGGCTTTTCACCCCATGTTCTTTGCAGGCCCCTTGAAGGTGTACATAGACAACACTACTGTGATGTGGTATGTTAACAAGCAGGGGGACACAAAATTGTACCTCCTCTGCAGGTTGGCGCTTCAGGCTTGGGAAGTGTCTCCCGGTTATTAGCTAACTCTTCAGGCAGTATGCATTCCACTAGAGCACAATCTAATGGCAGAAACTCTGAGCAGGTCCAAAACACAGGCTCACAAATGGTTGCTTCACAGAGATTTCTTTCTGGATATTGCCCATCAGTTGGGTATTCCTCAGGTAAATATTTCGCCTCCCCTCTGAACAGGCAGCTTCCTCTCTTCTGCTGGTTTTTAATTTCTCCAAATCTTTTGGGTTTCTAATACCATGATGGGAACGGACCCCATTCATTCCTAAGTCAAAGTACGATTAAAGTTCATGAAATTAGTATTGTTTCAGTCTTTGATGTCAGCCAGAAGTGCTGTTGCAGAGTGCCATGCCATCTGGCATGGAAGATGGACGCCCTTTCCTTTACTTGGAAGGGGATGTTTCTTTATGCTTTCCCTCCTCTTCCTCTACTTTCAAGTGTCCTGCAGAGATTTCTCCTGAACTTCCCAGAAATTATGCTAGTGACTGCCTTTTGGCCGAGACAGCATTGGTTCCCCCTCTTAATGCACCTGACCAGGGGCAATCATCACAAGTTATCTCACTGTTTGGCTCTCCTCACGCAGGACAAGGGGGCTCTCATGCATCCCCACTTCTCCACTCTACAGCTGACATTGTGGTGGTAGGGTTTTGATTCCTTCCAGACACCTCTTTTCTGAGGACATACTCAGTGTTTTACAGGAGGAAAAGATTTTCAGTTTATAGGTTCATAGGTGTGTACTAGGCTAATGGCCCTGGAGCCTTTTACAAGCCTAGCCCATAAGATTACCCTGGCATCGTGCCACCCGACCTTAGTTCCTAGAGCTTCTGTCACGTAGAGCCATTGGAGTGATCCCCGGGGTGAATTTTCTGTTTCTCATCCAGTCATCAAAATTTCTCTTTAAGAGGGCACTCTGCTTGACATTTATGGGAAGCCTATTCCATAGCATGGGCAGTCTCTGGGTTATGAACCTGTCCCTGGAGCTTGTTCTGTTTGTTGTGGTAATGAGGTTGAGGTCTCTGGAGCGTGTAGTGTGGAGGGATTGGGATTTCTTTAGATGTAGCCTTTCTAACAGAGCTGGGTCAGACATGGCTTTGTAAGTCAAGCAGAGATCGCCTTTAAGTAGACGATATGAGACAGAGAATAGTTGGAGTTTTTTGAGTCTGTCCATATAGGACAAGTGTTTAAGGCCTAGGATCTTCTTTGTGAGTTTGGTGGCATGCTTGTAAACAGGACCCTTTTTCAGTGGGAGTCCCTCTGGTCCTCTCTTATTTGTGTGAATTGCTGCAGTCTGGCTTGGTTTGTTCTTTTGTGAAGGCCTATTTGTCAGCCATTTATGCTTGTTTGCCCTTGAATCCTCCTTTGACTTCTCATTTTGAGGTCAAACAATTTCTTAAAGGCTTTCTGTATATTAGGCCTCCATGAAAAACTATTTTAACTCCTTTGGACCTTAATTTTGTTTTCGAAAAATTGACTCGGGCTCCTTTTGAACCTGCAGATTCTGCTTATTTATAACATTGTAACTGGAAGACTGTTTTGCTGCTGGCTCTTACTTCTGCTCAGAGGATTTCTGAGCTCCAGGCCCTTATGGCCAGTCCTCCTTTTTTTGTTTTTTTCACGTGGAAATGGTGCCCCTTTGTGATGCAGTATTGAAAGGTAATGGGATGTTTCCTTTGCCAGGTTTATGAGATAGTTAAGACTAAGGTCTGTAATCTGACATGGTCATCACAGGTTTGGGTATGTGTAGTTAAGTCTAATATCTGTAATCTGACATGCTCATCACAGGTTTGGGTATGTGCAGTTAAGGCCAAGATCTGTAATCTGGCATGATCATCACAGGTTTGGGTATTTGTAGTTAAGGATAAGATCTGTAATAGATTTTGGTATGTATGTTGGTATGAGACTCTTCTTTGACCACTTTGCAGTGGACTGGGTCAGTCTGAATTTCTATGGTGATTAGAAAATCTTACCTTACATAACTCATCTTTAATAGTATCTTGTTTTTTTTCTCCTTAAGGTTGAAAGAAGTAGTAGTCCCACTTTATTTATCCTTTATTAGGCCCATCATTGAATATAATGCACCCTTGGGCATGTGTTTCACTAAGCACAAAACTCAGCTTGTGAGTCCTCAACATTTCATCTGTAGAAAGATGGCATGCCTCAGCACACCTAGTTACTCTGATAGACCTAAAACTCTAACCCTTGGTCATAGTGTCTAAGACTCCTAATTTATTGTTTGCCTTTGTTGACCAAGATGGTCTAACAGGGCTAAGAAATAACCTCTTTTCAGTAGAGGCCTGGGGAAAAAAGCTCCACATTGTAGTGACATACCTAGAACATAGCATTAACACAAAGTGTGATGCAGCTGAAAAGTCATGTAAGCTTATTCAATGACTAAGTTAGTGGAATTAATATTTGAGTTGTGGACTAAAATGACAATAAAATGTGGACATAATAGTATGCTTTGGGAAGTCATCCCACCCCCTTGTAACTATCAGTTGACAACACATCCCTAAAAGTTGACCTAGTAGTCAGAGACTTGTGGACACAGAGAGGAATCTAGCCTTTGACCATTATATGTTTACAGGAGTGAGAAAATCATTGTATGTTGTGCAACTTATAAACAAAAGTGTACCATCTAGGTCCAAGGACATCATTGTTCCACTTTAGTCAGCATTTATCTGACCTATCATTGAGTACAGCACCCCCTTTGGTATGTGCCTAACTAGGAATATCAAAAAATTGGAACATCCACAGAGGTTCTTCACTAAAAGAATACCGGGCGCATGTAACATGTCATATGCAGACTGCCTCAAGGCCCTTTTCTGTATTCTGTATCCTAGAGACTGTTGAGGGGAGATCTGTGTCTGGCATACAAGACATTATCAGTCCCCACCCTGATGGACCTCCTGCATATCTGCAAAACAAACAGCACCAGAATTATTCATTCTGAAGATTTAAACCTTGCCTGTGATATAAATAGGACCTACTGGAGACACAGGTATGTATTCCGGAGACTACCCCTTCTCTGGAACAGGCTCCCCATGCATGTGAAGCAGATTTCCTCCTTAGCCCAATTCAAGTGTAACTCAGACAATTGGATGGCGAACAGGAAATTCATCACTGGTTTCACACCTATGTTTCTAATGGACACAGGCAGCCTGTAAATGGTTCCAACTCCCACGTCTGTGCTTGTAAATGTTTCACCTCCCACGCCCCTGCTTACAGTTATCAAGGGTATCAGAACTCGACCGAGATTCGGGATGCTTGGCTAGGCTTAAAAAGGCCCTTGTGGTCATTAGCCTAGTAAACATCTATGAACCTATAAAAGGAAAAGAGGTTATGAAGGTGAAGAAATTATTTAATAGCAGTGTAAAATAAGAATGTGGTGGTTTGTTAATAGGAACACTAATATGTCTAAGAAAGAGTGGTATTAGGATATGGTTATGGATGGTAATGGATGTTATGGGGTAAATCACTGAGAAGGATCAAGCACTGAGAGTCATGATGTGATTAAGGATCGAAAAAGGAGATTTAGTAACATTCAACAGTGTCAAGATTTTTTGTGGAGATTACGTATAAATAGGCTACCTGTTAAAGGTAATATGTTTTATAAAGATTGTTTATTTTGTGATGAGATAGAGACAATAGTACATGTTTTGTTAGGGTGTCAAAGGATAAAGAAATTATTGAATACATTTTTTGACTACTTTACTTTAGGAAATATAAGAAAGATAGAAGGCATTAATATGAATATGATTTTGTTTGGGTTTTATAGGATTAAAGGAGAAACTATGAGTTGATAAATCAGATAAAATTATGCTTTGGGTGATTTGGAATATATGAGATGTTAGGACGCAAGTTTTATTTAATGAAAAAATGGAACTTTGAATGTGGTTGTGACAAAAAGAGTGGGGTGGGGGGATAATTAATTCCTTTTTTTGGTTACTTTTCTTTTAACGGGGCAGCAGGCATGGCAGCAACCTTACACCGCGAATTGCGCCAGACAAGGAAGAATAACCACTTCACAATGTTCCCATAATTGAAGGCAAAACACTGGCCTTTGAGCCATGACCCACTCAGCTGCTTCACATGACTTAACTGCATTCCTGTCAGCAAACTGTCAATATCATCATCTTCATAAACAGGATCTGAAGCAATCACCTCAATGAAGTACTTCAGAAACTGACCTTCTTGTACCCAAAATTCCACATCTGCTGTGTTATCCTGCATTTGTGAAGCAGAAACTGGATATACATGGCTCCGTCTTTCACCACCTTCTATCCACCGAAAATTGCGACAAGGTGTTCCCCAGGGATTCCATATTCAGAAGAGCTGGACAGTCACACTGTTCACTCCAAGCAGATGTTTCACATCTGTAATGTTAAAAGCATGAGTCTGGCAAGTCACTGCACCCTTCATATGGCCTGTACAGTAAAAATCACACAAAGTAGTTATTCCTGTGCTCCAGCAAACTTGTCAAGGGAACATTCCTGATAACACCACGATCTTCATGTACCACGGGTTTATGGGGATGACTTACTGCTTTTTATAATGTATGTTAAATGCAGATACACCAATTATATTGGCAAGAAGAAAAACGAGAAAGTGTAATTTGTCTACAGCAGTGCATGATTCTTTAAAAACTGTACAAAACACTGAAACTGTTATTAAGCAGACTGATAAGGGTTGGACAGTAGTTATTATGGACAAAGTTGACCATGTGAACAAAATGTATGGATTTTTGAGTGATGTGAAAGGCTTTAAAGTCATAGATAAAAACTATTATTCATGTTTCGCACGGTTCGCGGTGTAAAGTTGCTGCCATGCCTGCTGCCCTGTTAACGGAAAAGTACCCTTTTTTGTTATTGTGTGATTTAATTTTGTGAATGTATTTCGTGTAAATAATGTACATAATATAAATTATGTTAATAGTGTACAATAAGGGACCCCTACTCTTTTTGATAGGTGACGTGGGATCTTTTACATCCACCTTAGTTAATGCCAGTTCAAGTACATGGGTCCTCGCTGCGGGAGTGCATTATCAGTAATCAGTCTACCTGGTGTGGGAACAGAACACAAAACCTTCTGCACCAAAAGCAAGTGTACTACCTGTTATGCCACTGACACTGTGTACTGATGAAATTTGAATACTGTTGTAAGCCCGCTGCCCTAAAGGTTGTGGGCAGCAGTACCACAACTGCATATAGCCGATGTGCAAAAAAGCCATTTCCGCTTTTGTAATGCTGCAGCTGACGTTTTAGAGGGAACTGCAGATGTGATAATTATCTTAATAAGTTTGACTTTCTATAACAGTGCCAAGATGTAATCGGCAGTATCCCTTCCTTTTACTAAACGCATTTTTTGGCTGACTGCATAGTTTAAAATAAATAGAATTTTGCAGAATGTTGAGGTCATCACTAATTTGGGATGTAAGCGAGATCTTCCGGTAACAAAGTTATAAACAGATGTGCTGATATAAACCGCTAATTAAATTTTAATAAAATTTGCATGTGTGTTCTGAGTTAAGTGAGGTTCCAGTCAGTGTCTATTGTGAGCATTTGCAACTATGAGTTTGCAGTATTGCAAGTAGGAACCTAGTGTCCAAAGAGGACTTAAGTCAGACCTCCCCCAGAAGGCAGGTATTAAGGAACTACAGTGAAAGTGCTTTTAGACAACAGCACCATAGGCTCTCCACAGCCAAGTCTGTTGTTGTTTGACTTTTGCACTGTTGTTTTCTGGTTCAGGCCTTCTAAGATATATTCATTTGTTGCTGGACTCAAATTGAAATTTCTAATCTTTTAAAGAAAGATCAGTTTGCTCAAGTGAATGACTTTGTTTATGTAAAAGTAATTCACTGTCAGAGTTGTTTAATTTAGGTTGGCAGCCAATAATTGTAAATGAAGTACTTCAATTTACTTTTTTGCAGTAGTTACAGGGAACATAACTTATTTTACCAAACTGACATTCAGGGTTGAGGCTGAAAGCATTTGATGTATGTGACATGTCACAGTCTCCCTAAGAACTTATCCTTACATTTAGAATCACTTTTACTTCTACCCTCATTATTCCATTCACTTGCACTAATTTTCCTAAAGATTAACCTTTCCTCTGCAGAGTCATCAAATAATTTTTGCATTCTTCTAATGCCTACTATCCAGTCTAGTATATATGTTTTGTAAAAACAATCTACTATATATATGTTTTGTAAAAAAAAAAAAAAATCTTGTGATATTTCTTTTCTGTCCATAATGTACCTTCTACTGTACCTCTTGCATCTATCAAACATTGTATAATTTGACATTATATGTGTATAATTTGATGTCATATCTTTTTTAATCACCGTTGCAGCTTTTTTCCCCCAGGCCTACACTGAAAATGGGTTTCTGACACAGTTGGACTTTCCCGGTTAACTTCTACTTCCGGCTTTTCCCAGTTAGGGGTCGCCACAGCAGATCATCTGTCCATTCATGATTGGCAGTAGAGTTTTACGGAGTTGAGTTGTCAGCCCGGTGTCCAACCTTCCAAAGAAGGCACACAAATGTATGCACTCACGCCTAGGGCCAATTTAGTGTGCCCAGCATGTCTTTGGGATGTGGGAGGAAACCGGAGCACCCGGAAGAAACCCATGCGACCACAGGGAGGACATGCAGACTCTGCACAGAAGAGACCCCAGCCGAGGATCGAACCAGAGAACCTCTTGCTGTGAGGCAACAATGCTAACCGCTGCATCGCCACGGCCGCCCTGAACTTTCCCAGTTACCGAATGTCAATAAATAAATATTTAATCTGTCCTGCTTTTGGGCAGCTGTGTAAGGGGACAGTTTGAAAGAGAGTTTTGCATCAATGGATGAGTGTAATTACTTGAATCTTGGATGGACTGCAGTCAAGAGGAAATCCAGCAGTTGAAATACATTGTCATTGTGTAACCTCTGGAACTTCCACGCACAATTGGATCATATGCGCTGCTTGCATAAATAAACGAAACTTCGACAAACTGTTTAAACCAAAAAAACAGCAAAGCAAGCGGAAGCTGAAAACATAAAACATTTAATGTTGTGAGCGCTTTCGGAAACGCCAATACGTTTCCTTCTTCAGACAGACAGTCACACAAGTTTAGGGTGTAAATATATAACACACTAACTGGCCAATTAAACAATTAATGCTTCTCACACCTCAGTTAATACAAGCAAGTTCCCAAACTAGGAACTTGTCAAATGCTTAAGCAACATAAAAATTATAAAAATTATTATTTTCCAAAAGTCGATGTTATTAAACAAGATGAATGACACTTAATGGTCAGCTCCACAGTTTTTCTAAATTAGAAACAGGCCATTATGATTAAATCAACATTGTTCTTTTCATAGGGTGTTAGAACACTCTTTTCTAAAAAATATGTAATTATACAAATAAAAATAAAACAATAAAAACAAAAATAAATATAAATATGAAACACATATTAAATGTTATTTGATAGTGGCCACCAACAGGAAATAATATAAAAGGGTTCCTTAATAGTAAAGGAACTCATCTCTTCAATGCTGCTAATTTTGAAAAACATTTAATAGATACTGTTTCGTTGAGACCTGGAGGCAAATAGGCTACTGTTCTAATTTGCCATAATAATTCCTCTATCTCGAGTTTAATTTGCCATGGTCCCCCTTTAACATCAGGCTGTACTTGATTCAATACATTAAACCTAAAGCTATGGTCAGGAAATTCTTCTATGTGCCTAGCTAAGGCATTATTCGTGTCTTTCCTTTTAATGGCATATTGATGTTCATAAATCCTTTGCCTAAACTTTCTTTCCGTCTTTCCAGTATAGAAAGAGGGACAGTTCAGGCAACATGTGGAGTAAACTACCCCTTTAGAATCGCAAGAAAATCTACCTTGGACCTTATACCATTTGTCACGTATCTTAAATTGATATGTAGTGTTGATAAATCTACATTGGTGACATGCCCCACACTTTGTCATACCCATATGTTTATTTATCAAAGGCTTCCCGGAATATTCCAGAAGTGACTTCAAGTTATGGCCACGTCTGAAAACTACCCTAGGTACGTCACCTAAAGTGTTGTTCAACCTACTGTCCTCCATTATAAGGGCCCAGTTTTTGTTTAAGATGTTTCTTATTAATACGTGGTCGAGATTGTATGTACAAAGGAAACTGGTGATAAACTCATGGGACTCTGTTTGTAAGAGGGTTCCCTGATTAGCCTCTAAGTTGTTTTCAACAGTTGTCTTAGCTAATAATAGAGGTTGAAAGTACCCTATTTGCCTTTTGGTAATAACCTCTGCAGAAATACTAGAAATTAATGACAGGGGATATCCCCTATTAGCAAACATACTCTCCAGGAGTTGACATTCACTTATAAAGTCCATCTCCTCTGAAACCATTCTGGCAGCTCTAGCTAACTGTCCCTTGACTACCACTCTTTTCTGGTGGTAGGGATGGGAGCTGGAAAAATGGAGGAATGAATTTGAGTAAGTAGGCTTCCTATATATAGTAGTTCTAAACCTACTATTATGATAGTCTTTATGAATGCAAATATCCAGAAAGTTAATAAAATCCAGATGTAAAACATAAGTAAAGTCTAGGAAGTCGGTTAGGGTAGTTATAGTAGCCATAAATTCTGGTATCAGACTAGAAGGGCCTTTCCAAATTAAAAACATGTCATCTTGGTACCGAGTGTACCAAGCGACATAGTTCTTAAACAAAGGGTTAGGAAACAACAAGGTAGTTTCCCAATGCGCCATAATGCAATTAGCGAAACGTCCGCCGCGGCAACCCCTGATTTTTGAAGGAAAATATTTCCTTCAAACCACATAAAGTTGTTAGAAAGAACAATGTCCAACAGAGTTTAAACAACATATATTACACTTTCTTGTACATTCCTAGAACTTAAAAAATCCCTAATCCATTCTAACCCTAGGGTTTGTGGAATGACTGTGTATAGATCTCGAACATCAATTGATGTTCCCGATGGAATGGGATGTTCCCGAGTTCTTTAAGGAAACTCCAAGAGTCCCTACATATTTGGTGCTCCTTCTCAATTAATGGCTTCAAGATGCCGTCCACATATTTAACACAACTATATGTAATGGACCCTCTCCCGTCGACAATAGGTCTAAACGGGGGGTCCCTAGTCCTTTTGTGAATTTTTGGTGTGCCAAAAAGTGACGGCAATCTGGGAGCAGACATTGTTAAAAAATTGTATACTTCAATGTCAATAGAACTCTCAAGGAACAGGTCATCCGATATCCCTCTGATTTTTTTGTACGCCATATTAACCTCATTGATACTAACAGGTTGATAAACTGCAGTATCCAACTGTTTCATCATGTTGTTAATGTAGGTGTCATGGTACATAAAAACCAACCCCCACCTTTATCTGGTTTCATGGCCCTTATTTTACAATCTTTCAAAAGCTTAATGAAGTCCAGTTCGCTTTGGTTGATGTTATGGCCCCTCTTTTGATGATTAAACCTAAGTGTGTTAGCAGATCTAAAATCTAATTCACACATTATTTCAAAAGCAAGTATATTTGGATGGAGAGGAGGGTTAAAAAGGCTAGAAACTCTTAATGGGTTGTTAACAGTAGAACCTGGCCCTAACAGGGCATTGAGGTTAATCTTCCTAACAAATAATTTAAGGTCAACTATAGTATTAACCAAATTCATGTGAGAATCCGGAACAAAGGTTAACCCTAATGCAAAAAAATCAATGATTTCTTGTGGGATAATTAAGTCAGTGTAATTATAGACAAAAAAATCACCCCCAGAGTTAGAACATATTTGTGGACTTAGAGTTTCAATGTTCACTAGTTCCTTCTTTGATTTTTCCTGTTCCTCGTACGTTTCTGTTTCGAGGCAGTCCTTGATTGATTCATCTGATTTGGCTGGTGAGCCTGAAAACCCTGTTGGAAATTATTATGTGGTGAGTTAGTATTGTTGCCGTTATCTCTTTGATAAGTCACCCCTTTGGCAACATTGGAACCATCTCTGTTGTTGTTATTCCTAATACGATCACTTCTACGGGGTTCAATTTCAGGTCCCAAGGAAGTATTAGCATTAAGGGGCATGTTGGAGTTGTCTCCTTCAGTATTGTCACCAGTATCACGAATAACGCCAGTAAAAACTAAAGGGGGTGGAGGGTATGCTTTCCGGCTCTTATACTGTTGGACATCCCTCACAATCTTTTTCTTTTTAGCGTTAGTTAACTTTAGCATAGTAGCTTCAATGCTATTAAAAATTCTTAAGTAATCATACTTATAGCGAGGGAAGTCAGTGTTAGACTTAATCGACTGTTCTAATATTTCCAGGTGAGCTTTTAAGGCAGTTACTTCAACTTTGTAATAGTTAATTAAGCTCTTGATGAATTCAAATCCTTATCTGTCGAACAAGTCTAACAATTCATGATGGAAGTCGGACCCTTCAACCAGTCTGACAGGATACCTTCACTGCCTAAGCCCTTTAGGTATAATTTGTTTTTTAAGGCATTCATCGAGATAAGAAATTTCCAGCTGTAGTTTCCTACAGCGGAAAAGCTTTTGATCAAACTCATTAATGTATGTAGTAATGTTACTCACCGAGGATGCTGTAGAAGGTGTAGGATCTGATGACCAACTATCTTCAAAAAAATCCTCGTTAGTTAAAAAATTCCCAATAGTTGGAGCAGTTTCATACGCATTAATGTTGTTATCACCATTAATAGTATGAGTCTGTTCCCTCTGACCCTCTCCACCCCACTCGGCTATAAGTAACCTCGGTGGAGTATGATTTCCTTATGTATTATGCATACCAAGCCCGTTGTGGCCACTAACAGGCATGTGGTTGTTTGGAGCTGACAATTGTTGTACATCCGTACTTGTTAAGCGAGGTACAGGCTCTTCGGACCTAGTGCTTACTAGGTTAGTACTTGTAGTTAGTTTTTCCATTTGTTGTGTTAAAATGTCCACTCGACCCATAAGAACCTGAATCAAAGTGGTCAAATTACCGACGGCGTTTGCCTCTTCAGGTACAGTTTTTAATACATTTCCACAAGTATTGTTGAGCTCATCCTGTGTAAATAGGGAGCCCTGTGTTGAAGCTTCTGCTTCTGCTTGGTTCACCATAAAACCACGAATGAATAAACAAAACTTCGACAAACTGTTTAAACCAAAAAAACAGCAAAGCAAGCGGAAGCTGAAAACATAAAAAATTTAATGTTGTGAGCGCTTTCGGAAACGCCAGTACGTTTCCTTCTTCAGACAGACAGTCACACAAGTAGTTTTCAGACATGGCCATAACTTGAAGTCACTTCTGGAATATTCCGGGAAGCCTTTGATAAATAAACATATGGGTATGACAAAGTGTGGGGCATGTCACCAATGTAGATTTATCAACACTACATATCAATTTAAGATACGTGACAAATGGTAGGGGTAGTTTACTCCGCATGTTGCCTGAACTGTCCCTCTTTCTATATTGGAAAGACGGAAAGAAAGTTTAGGCAAAGGATTTATGAACATCAATATGCCATTAAAAGGAAAGACACGAATAATGCCTTAGCTAGGCACATAGAAGAATTTCCTGACCATAGCTTTAGGTTTAATGTATTGAATCAAGTACAGCCTGATGTTAAAGGGGGACCATGGCAAATTAAACTCGAGATAGAGGAATTATTATGGCAAATTAGAACAGTAGCCTATTTGCCTCCAGGTCTCAACGAAACAGTATCTATTAAATGTTTTTTAAAATTAGCAGCATTGAAGAGATGAGTTCCTTTACTATTAAGGAACCCTTTTATATTATTTCCTGTTGGTGGCTACTATCAAATAACATTTAATATATGTTTCATATTTATATTTATTTTTGTTTTTATTGTTTTATTTTTATTTGTATAATTACATATTTTTTAGAAAAGAGTGTTCTAACACCCTATGAAAAGAACGATGTTGATTTAATCATAATGGCCTGTTTTCTAATTTAGAAAAACTGTGGAGCTGACCATTAAGTGTCATTCATCTTGTTTAATAACATCGACTTTTGGAAAATAATAATTTTTATAATTTTTATGTTGCTTAAGCATTTGACAAGTTCCTAGTTTGGGAACTTGCTTGTATTAACTGAGGTGTGAGAAGCATTAATTGTTTAATTGGCCAGTTAGTGTGTTATATATTTACGCCCTAAACTTGTGTGACTGTCTGTCTGAAGAAGGAAACGTATTGGCGTTTCCGAAAGCGCTCACAACATTAACATTTTTTATGTTTTCAGCTTCCGCTTGCTTTGCTGTTTTTTTGCGCTGCTTGCATAGCCTTGACATAATTGGGCTCAGTTTCAGGTCTAGCACTAGCACATGTCCAAAAGAATTATGGTCTGGCCTTAGAGCTGATCAACTGATTTTTTTTTTTTTTTTTACTGAAGGCCAGGAAGAATGTAAGGCACCAATCATCTATTTATTCAAAATAATAAAAGTCCCTGACAAATTTGGTAATATTTTGAAATTGCACAGTTTAGCTGTATAGACTTATATCAAAGCTTTCTAGTGAATAGAATTCTTTGCTACAAAGAATGGAAGCTTTCTGAATATAATTGACAAAAGAAAATAAAAAAAAAAAAAGTCAGCTTTAGATTAAAGTATCCAATCCTTTAGATTAAATGATCCAGTAAACCAGAAAAATGTGCATCTGCCATTTATAGATGCTGTTAAAAAAAAAAGATTGCATCTGTTAGTGGGTCACAGTGCATTGTTTATTGACTAGAACTTAGGGCGCATGATTCATAGTAATTTCAAAGCAGCTGTCTCTCACAACCATTTACGTGTTGGCAGTACCCACCCTCAGGACATATCTCCTTTCTCCTCCATTATGAATGGTCCAGTCAGTCCTGGGTACATTTGTGGATATCCAATCCAATATTTCAATTATCACGTGTCATTTAAAGGATAATAGTTATTGCACTGCTTAATCTGTAGGGGCAGTGATTTCCAAGGAGGGAAAGTGCTGTATAGTGGATCTTTCTATGGCATTTTGCATATCTACTTTTAATGATATAGGTCCCTGTTTCTGATATTTGTGGAATTATTAGACTTGCCTAGATAGCAGGAGATCCAAGACAGCTGCGTTTTAATGGCACAGAAGGCAAGGCATATATTTCCCCTCAACAGTCTTTAAAGGACAACAACAGGATTCTATTATTAAATGCTCAACTTCTGTGTACTTTTCCTCCCTATTTATTGTCCCTGCTATGAAGAAACAACAACACAGCACTTGAAATATTTTAAATTGACTGTTTCCCCTCTACTAGAACGGTACCTTACTGTACTGTGGCGGTTTCACTTTCAAAAAACTTTTAACCCGCCCTGGAAAAGTCTCCAATTCATTGATGTCATCAAGGCCACTGAATACAGGTAGTTTTCTGGCCAATTCCCCTCTCCAAACTGATATCACCATGACCGTCCTAGAAACCTACCCATGCTGTGATGTCATAGCTCCACGGTGCTTCCCCTACCATACAGAAAGTAAAGGCTAGAACAAGGAAACAGTACATGAGTCAAGTCTCTTGCTGTGAGCTGTCAATCACAGCAGGTAACAGCTCAAATTACCCTTTGCACTTTGACAGCTAGGGAAGTTAGGTGTGAAGGGGGTTAGGAGATGAGTCAAAGTAATATAATTCAGGCTTCACAAAAAAAACTGCAGTTTAGCCATTCTAAAAAGAAACAGCAGTAAAAAAGCACTTTGGAAGTCTGTTCTGTGGCATTTGCACTGTTTGTGTTTTAAGTAGTAATTGAATGGCATGAAATGTTACTTAAAACTGACTAAAAGACAGCAGTGTACGCATGTAAAATTTATGCAGTGACAGGAGCTTTAAGAAGAAAGAGGCTTGCATGATGTAACTTTTTACAGACGAGCAGTGCATTGTGGAATACCTAGAGGCAGACTAAACAATCAGAATTACTTCAAGATGCCACACCCCATGTGGTCAGACTCAGAAATTGTGTATAAAAATATTTAAAAAGTTGTAAATAGTCCCAGAGTGGTGTTAAAATGTAGGAAACGCCAAACCATGATGAAATAAACATGTTTTTGAGTCTGTGGGTGCAGTTCGCCTTTAAGATAATGAGTAAGGGGATAGTTTCCAACTTTTTTTGTTAGTTTAGGTTCTTTATATTCTTCTTAGGTGGGAAGTTCTTGAGTCTTTTTTGTTGTTGTTTGATGTGTCTAGTGAGGTACATCCTGAAGGGAACATTGTTCTCAATAATTGACCTAATCAGTGCTGAATATAAGGAAACTATGACTTCTTTAGATCTTGATGATATTCTTCAGAAATTAGCTGTGCTCAATAGAAAGATCTTCTGATTACTGTTGTTACTTGATGATGAAAGAGAGCTAATAATCAATGCATGTTTCAGTGTCCTTACCTACATTTTAATTTTCTACTAGGATATTGTCTATACTCTACACTGAGGAAAAGAGGCTGTTTATCAAATGTGATGATATTGCACTTTTGTGCATTTAATTTCAGATAATTTTTAATATACCCGGTGCTAGTTTTTGTTTAAGGATTGGGTATCGAAGAGGGACTTGACAATAACTCTGAGCTTGTAGTCATCTGCAAACTAAGTTAGCCAGAGGTCATGGCTCCCATTCTGGAGATTGGAATAGTAAACTGTCTTACTTTCTGTTAAGGAACCTGCCATTGCACTGTGTAGGTTTTATCATTTAGCTAGTTTGCTATCAATTTTACCACGTGGGGATACACATTTAAAATATTTAGCTTACTTACAATGCCTGCATGGTATATAATGTGGAACATCTTGGCCAGACCAAGAATACACAGTGTGAGCATTATTGATTTTGTTTTTTCAATTCTTTTATTAATTGGCTAAAGCGTTTTATGCATATGTCCTGGTTCTGAAGATGTGACCTACAGATTAATTGCTTAGATATGCACATTGTGAACAAGGAACTATTTCTATTGTTTGAGATTCCATAAATTGAGTTGAGATGTACATTATGCAAGGCATAGCTGTTAAAACAAAAGCCATTTCTTTTAGTTTAACTGAACTCAATGCAACCAACTGCATTAACCATCAAACTTGTGTCTGATGGACAGTGATATTAATATTTGTAATGCCTTGCATTACCTTTAGATATTTTTAACAAATTACAGCTATATCTTGAGATATGTAATATAAATGGAAACAGTTATAAATAGCAGTGACAGATAAACTGCTAAAATGAACTAGTCTTCAGTGAAACTGTTTTTAGGTTCATACTTTCATAATTCTAACTATGCTAACAACCATGATGATGAAACAATGATTTCTCTGGACCTGTATGCCTTTCCCTTACTTATAAGTTGAGTGGCATAAAATAATTTTCTTTCTTACACACTTGACACATGTTGGTTGAAAACCAGGTTACTATCTACATGATTCCCCAAATCCCTAACTACAGACGCTACTTTTAGGGGCGATTTGTCAATGAGGAAGCGCTTTGGGTGGCTGACTTCCCAAAAGGTACGATTATGCATTTCTTGGCATTGAGTTTTAAGCTGTGGCATCTGCGTTACTTATTTATCTGTGTTAGACCTTCCTGTAAGATGTTAATATTTTGGGAGGGCTCTGTGATTGCTTCTGACTTGTAATCATCTGCAAACTTGGTAAGCCAGAGGACTTTTTCATTGGCCTTGACATCTGAAAAATAGATACCAAAAAGGAGCGAGCCAGCACAGAGCCCTGAGGGCTTCCACTGGTGATTGGATTCTTTGTGGAAATAACCTATCTGGTCCTAACTTCCTGGGTCCTGTTGGCTGGCTATCCAGTGAGTTACGTTGGGTTTTATGCCTAATTTTGCAAGATTTTTTTTTTTTTTTTGTTACAATGCCCAAGTGTGGTATTGTATCAAATACATTAGCTAGAGAATATAGTCAGTATGCACCATTTTTCCCTCATCCATTGCCTTGGAAACCTTCTCAAAGAAGTCTTAATCAGGTTCGGTAGGCATGACCTGCCTTTGATGAAACTAAAATGGGTTGGATCCAGTGTCTGAAGGTTTCCATTGTCATTGCTAATAATTTCCATGATCATTCTTTCAATGGCTTTGCATATGAGACTAGTCAGACCAATGGGTCTATAGTTTGTGGGATCTGTTGATCATCCACCATTGTGCAGAAGGATGACAGTTGCAGTCCTCCATTCACATGGCACAAAGCCTCTGTGAAGGCAGTGGCTGAATAGTGACATTAGTAGCCCCAATAGGTCATATTTCAGGCTATTTAGAGGCATGCTGTGTTACTAACAGGGCCCATTAAAATTGTACTCTTGGCTTTAGACAGCACATCTAAGACCTACTCTCTACTGATAGTTGTAGGGATTATGTTAAATGGTATTTCCTGGAGGCAGCTGAGTGTGAGAGGGGTTCAAAGTTGAAGCTGAATTTGTCAGCCAGAATATTTGTTGTATTTCCCACTTCCATGAATGTGGCTGCATTTAACAATAGTTTGGCACCTTGGAGACAGACTTTGAGGTTTTGTACATAGCTAAAGAAGGCCATATGGCTGTACTTAAACCTGGGATGCAGTCTTTATCTCAAAATTAGTTTTGTTGGACTTAAGTCATCCTAGCAGTTTATTCATTTTGATGAGAGATTTTTTTATCTTTTTTGGTGTTACACTTTTTAATTTTAGCTATGACTTTTTTCTTTTTATGTACAACCTGTTCAATTTTGGATTCCCCCAGGGTGGTTTGTTTTTTGAGTTAGTTTTGGGCTTACCTCTGGTAGGCACATTAGCCTCAGTGTAATCACTGACATGGTTGTATGAGCTTGCTTTGATTACAGAGTTGGTTCTTATTTTGAAGGAGACTGCTTTGTGGTCTGACCTTACCAGACAGGAGATGACACGGGGTGGGGTGGAGGGTTGTACAATGTTTTCCCATATTTGTGTGTGCCATGTCCAATATGTTTGTATCCTGTAGTAGGTTTATGCACTAACTGGTCCAGGGTGTTTGTGTTTACAATGTCTGGGAATATCTGCACCTGCAAATTTGGGGTTGCATAGGATTCCCAACTTATAGAGGGATAATTAAAGCCTCCCATGAGTATGGTATTTGGTTGAATGGAGTGTATTCATGGGACATAGAGTGTGACCTATAGCTTGCTAGGATATGTTATGGGACTTTGTCTCTGGTAATTTGGACCTGGAGAAACTCCAGTACATCATCCTGTTTAGCCAACCTAGAGATGTGCTTGTTATTGATGTAGATCAAGACACCTCCACCTATAGTCCTTGTCTGCTCAGGTTCACAGGTGTGTACTAGGCTAATGGCCCTGGAGCCTATATAAACCTAGCCCAAGACGATTCCCTGGTATCATGCCGCCCAAAGTTAGTTCCCAGTGCCCCTGTCAAGCAAGGCCACTGAAGTAATCCCCAGGGTGAACTTCTATTGCCCATCCACTCATCAAGATTTCTCTTAAAGAGGGCCAGTGAAGTGCTCTACTTGATGTGAATGGGAAGTTTGTTCCAGATTATGGGAAGTCCCTGGGTTAGGAACCTGTCCCCCAGCATGTTCCGTTTATTGTGGTAATGAGGTTTAGGTCCCTGGAGCATGTGGCACGGAGGGATTGGGATTTCTTTAGGTGTAGCATATCTAGCAGCTCTGGGTCAGACATGGATTTGTAGGTCAAGCAGAGATTGTCTCTAAGTAAACGATAAGAGACAGAGTATAAGTGGAGTTTTTTGAGTCTGTTTGTACAGGCATGTGTCTAAGGCCTAAGATCCTCTTAGTGAGGTATTTTTGTGGCATTTCCAGTTGTTGTAGGCGTCTAGTGAGGTACATACCAAATGAGGTGTTGTATTCTATAATAGGTCTAATGAGGGATGAGTAGAGAGGGATTATGACCTCTTTCTTCCTGGATGAGAAACTTTTTGTAATGAGATGTGCCACATAGAAGGACTTTCTGACTACAGTGGCAATGTGGTTATCAAAGGAGAGGTTGCTGTCAACCTGTGTCTCCAGGTGTCTTATCACACCTTCGGTGTTTAGTGGGCTACCGCCTATATGGTAGTTCATAGGCACCAAATTTTTCCTGAAGGGAATGACAATGCACTTTTTGGCATTGAGCTTAAGGCCATGGTTTTGGCACCAGTCATTGGTGTCAGTGAGGCCTTTTTGTAGAATGTCTACATCAATTGGAGATTTAATAATGGCTCCCAGTTTGCAATCATCTGCGAACTTGGTCAGCCAGAGTCCCTTTCTGTTGTCTTGAACTTCAAAGAAGTAGATGCCAAACAGGAGAGGACCTAGGACTGATCCCTGTGGGACACCACTTGTAACTAGTCAGTAGTCATATTTGGAGTCCACTACATTCACAGTGAGCCATTTGGCAACCCATCTTATGACATAGGGGTTTATGCCTAGTTTAGTGACTCTAGCTATGATTCCTGGGCCAAGGATGTCATGTGATGGTGTCGAAGGCCTTGGCAAGATCTAGGTAGGCTGTGTGAACTACCTTGCCTTCATCCACAGCTCTGGTAACAGACTTGAAGAAGTCTATCAGGTTGAGCAGGCACGATCTACCTTTCACAAACCCAAACTGCGTGGGGTCCAGAGTTTGGAGATTCCCTATGTCCTTATTTATAAGGTCCATGATGATGCGCTCCATAGCCTTACACATTTGACTCATCAGGCTAATGGGGCGGTAGTTCCCAGGGTCTGTTGTCACTCCCCCTTTGTGGAGTGGGATGACCATAGCAGTGTGCCATTCGGTAGGAACAAAGCCTGAAATGAGGCTGAGATTGAACAGGGTACTCAGGTGTGGTGCCAGTTCACTTTGTAATTCATGTAGAACATAGCCAGGGATATTATCAGGTCCCATGGAAGCTGTATTCTTGGCTTTGGACAGTGCGGTTTTTACCTGTGTAGCCATGATAATAGGGACTTGTCATTCCTCAGGTATTGTGATAAACCCTTTAGGGGGTGAAGTGGGATAAAGTTCTCACTGAACCTGTTGGCCAATATGTTGGCAATATCAGTTGGTTCTGTATATGTATTGCCGTTGTGCTGTAACTCAGAGCAGATCTGAGTATTGCCATGTAGATTCTTGACATAACTATAAAATGCCTTGTGGTTGTCTTTGGAATTTGCAGCAATTTTGTTTTCATAGCTAGCTTTAGAGGATTTGATGATGGATCTCAGTTTTTTGCTGAAGCTGACAAGAGAGTTTTTCCAGTCTTGGAACTTTTCTGCAAAAGTTTTTTTCCTCCTGTTGTAGTTTGTTTATGGTGGGGACCACCAGACTGGCTTCCTTTTTTAGAGGAAAGCGTCTTGGTTCTGTTTGGTATGGCCCATTCCATGCACTTGTGTATGTGGTCATACAGTGCATTGGTGTATGATTCAGTCATGCACCTGTTTTTCATTTGCACGGGTGTCGTGAAGTTAGCCACCTCTGTTTTTAGAAGTCCAAAATTGACTTTGGAGAAGCTTTTTTACAGTGGTTTCTTTTAGGGGGGGGTGAAAGTGGGATGTGGATATCCATGGCGATTAGCTTGTGGTTAGATCTAAACAGGGGGGAGTTGATTACTGGTGCAGAGCAACGGTCACCCATGTTAGTAATGACCAGATCAAGGATGTTTCTACCTCTGTTGGGGGTAAGAATGAGTTGGTCCATGGAGCTGGAATTAATGAATTCCAGAAAACGTTGATCAAGTGTGTTGGTACATGAGTAATTTTCTCAGATAATGGAGGGGTAGTTAAAGTCTCCCAGTATAAGGGTATTGGGTTGTACCCTAATATTTTCCAGTGTGTTTAGGAATGTGGAGTGGGAGTCTTGTGACATGGTGGGGGATCTATAGAAGGCTACAACCTGGATTGCAGTTTTACCCAGTGTTAGTTGTACCTGAAGTATCTCTGACGTGTTATGTTGGGCTACTAGTCTGGAGGTGTGCATATCCTGTATGAATATGTAGACACCACCACCTTTAGTGCTTTGGTCCAGGTTTAGGGGCCAAAAGGTGTGGTATGAATTATAGCCTGGTAGTGCTGTAGTGCTCTCTGGAGCCTTCAACCAGATCTCGGTCACTGCACAGATGGCAGTGTTCTCCATTTTAAGGAGTGCTTCGAGCGAGTGCATTTTGAGATTTAGACTTCTAGTGTTGAGTAGCATTACCCTCAAATTTTGTTTGCTTGTAGCTGTTATGGTGGTAATTTTGTCTTCAGGACATTGTCTAAAAAAGGCACTGTAGGGGTGACAAGAGCCTTGGCCAGTATCTGGAATCCCTGGGGTGACAGGTGTAGGCCATCTCTGGTGAAGCATCGAGGTCTGTCGATCATGTCATCCCAGACAAACAGATACTGGATCCCCTTAGAATGACACCAGAAACTTAGCCAGTTGTTGAAGTCAGTCATTTTCTGCTTGTACTGTGGTGTCGTTCTGGGTGACGGTAGGATACTACTCAGAGCTAGGGTCATACCTGCCTGGGCTACAAGATCTGAGAGCTCCTCTATGTCTCTTTTCATGTAGTCCAGGGAGGTACGTCTCAGGTCATTCACACCAACATGGACAATGACAGAGTCATATTTGTACCTGTTGTGGAGTGACCTAAGTGCGTGCATTATGTGGCGGATCCTGGCACCCGACAGGCAGCTGACCGTAACTTTCTCCTTATTCAACCTAGTGAGTGGGCCATCAGTGTGCCTTGCTATTGAGTAACCTATGACTAGTGTATTGGGTAAGTTGTTTTGCTGTATGGGCTTTTGTTGAGTGGCACACTGTTTATGTGAGCTATGTGTCTCATGGTTTATGCTAGGATGTGGTGGTTGTTTACGTTTCTGCCTCAGAAGTCTCTGTTGTTTGGGCAGATTTTTGTTGAGAGCTTCAACAAAAGTAGGTGTGTGTTTTGTGTTACTATGTGAGGGTTGTGGTGGTGTATGTTCTGGAGGGTTATGTGTTGAATGTGGTGTGGTGCAGGTGTTAACCTTCTCCTCTTGACTGGCTAATCCACTCTTGGCTGGAGAGTGCTTGGCTTCCAATTTGCCTATATGTGTCCATCTCTCACAAGTCATAGTGTTGGGAGGTAAGGAGAGGTTTGTCTGTGCACATGAGGCAGTTGCTACATTGCCTCAGGATGCCCAAGTTCACCAGGTTGAAAGGAGAAAACACAGGGAACTGACTTTTAGACATGCCTGGATATGAGCTCAATATATTAAGTACTGAAGGCTTTTACAGGAAAAATGGCACTCAGTGTCTGAGTCTGTACAGAGCACTACCAAACACTTGAGGGGAAACTACTGCGTAGACCCTGAAAATTTAAAGAAAAAGTATTTAGGCAGATATTCTTAAGTAAGGAAGAAATAAATCAAGCAGTACTTACTGAAAATAAAGAATTAGCTTGTCAGGAATGATAAAAAGAGGGAAGTCGCATGAATGGCTACTGCCTGGCTACTACTAATGCTGGTCTCAGCAGAGCTTCACTCTGTTGGGATACAATACTCCTTTGCTTCTGACTTGTAATCATCTGCAAACTTGGTAAGCTAGAGGACTTTTTCATTGGCCTTGACATCTGAAAAATAGATACCAAAAAGGAGCGAGCCAGCACAGAGCCCTGAGGGCTTCCACTGGTGATTGGATTCTTTGTGGAAATAACCTATCTGGTCCTAACTTCCTGGGTCCTGTTGGCTGGCTATCCAGTGAGTTACGTTGGGTTTTATGCCTAATTTTGCAAGATTTTTTTTTTTTTTTTGTTACAATGCCCAAGTGTGGTATTGTATCAAATACATTAGCTAGAGAATATAGTCAGTATGCACCATTATTCCCTCATCCATTGCCTTGGAAACCTTCTCAAAGAAGTCTTAATCAGGTTCGGTAGGCATGACCTGCCTTTGATGAAACTAAAATGGGTTGGGTCCATTGTCATTGTTAATAATTTCCATGATCATTCTTTCAATGGCTTTGCATATGAGACTAGTCAGACTAATGGGTCTATAGTTTGTGGGATCTGTTGATCATCCACCATTGTGCAGAAGGATGACAGTTGCAGTCCTCCATTCACATGGCAGAAAGCCTCTGTGAAGGCAGTGGCTGAATAGTGACATTAGTAGCCCCGATAGGTCATATTTCAGGCTATTTAGAAGCATGCTGTGTTACTAACAGGGCCCATTAAAATTGTACTCTTGGCTTTAGACAGCACATCTAAGACCTACTCTCTACTGATAGTTGTAGGGATTATGTTAAATGGTATTTCCTGGAGGCAGCTGAGTGTGAGAGGGGTTCAAAGTTGAAGCTGAATTTGTCAGCCAGAATATTTGTTGTATTTCCCACTTCCATGAATGTGGCTGCATTTAACAATAGTTTGGCACCTTGGAGACAGACTTTGAGGTTTTGTACATAGCTACAGAAGGCCATTTGGCTGTACTTAAACCTGGGATGCAGTCTTTATCTCAAAATTAGTTTTGTTGGACTTAAGTCATCCTAGCAGTTTATTCATTTTGATGAGAGATTTTTTTATCTTTTTTGGTGTTACACTTTTTAATTTTAGCTATGACTTTTTTCTTTTTATGTACAACCTGTTCAATTTTGGATTCCCCCAGGGTGGTTTGTTTTTTGAGTTAGTTTTGGGCTTACCTCTGGTAGGCACATTAGCCTCAGTGTAATCACTGACATGGTTGTATGAGCTTGCTTTGATTACAGAGTTGGTTCTTATTTTGAAGGAGACTGCTTTGTGGTCTGACCTTACCAGACAGGAGATGACACGGGGGGGTGGGGGTGGGGGGGTGGGGGGGTGGAGAGTTGTACAATGTTTTCCCATATTTGTGTGTGCCATGTCCAATATGTTTGTATCCTGTAGTAGGTTTATGCACTAACTGGTCCAGGGTGTTTGTGTTTACAATGTCTGGGAATATCTGCACCTGCAAATTTGGGGTTGCATAGGATTCCCAACTTATAGAGGGATAATTAAAGCCTCCCATGAGTATGGTATTTGGTTGAATGGAGTGTATTCATGGGACATAGAGTGTGACCTATAGCTTGCTAGGATATGTTATGGGACTTTGTCTCTGGTAATTTGGACCTGGAGAAACTCCAGTACATCATCCTGTTTAGCCAACCTAGAGATGTGCTTGTTATTGATGTAGATCAAGACACCTCCACCTATAGTCCTTGTCTGCTCAGGTTCACAGGTGTGTACTAGGCTAATGGCCCTGGAGCCTATATAAACCTAGCCCAAGACGATTCCCTGGTATCATGCCGCCCAAAGTTAGTTCCCAGTGCCCCTGTCAAGCAAGGCCACTGAAGTAATCCCCAGGGTGAACTTCTATTGCCCATCCACTCATCAAGATTTCTCTTAAAGAGGGCCAGTGAAGTGCTCTACTTGATGTTTATGTGAAGTTTGTTCCAGATTATGGGAAGTCCCTGGGTTAGGAACCTGTCCCCCAGCATGTTCCGTTTATTGTGGTAATGAGGTTTAGGTCCCTGGAGCATGTGGCACGGAGGGATTGGGATTTCTTTAGGTGTAGCATATCTAGCAGCTCTGGGTCAGACATGGATTTGTAGGTCAAGCAGAGATTGTCTCTAAGTAAACGATAAGAGACAGAGTATAAGTGGAGTTTTTTGAGTCTGTTTGTACAGGCATGTGTCTAAGGCCTAAGATCCTCTTAGTGAGGTATTTTTGTGGCATTTCCAGTTGTTGTAGGCGTCTAGTGAGGTACATACCAAATGAGGTGTTGTATTCTATAATAGGTCTAATGAGGGATGAGTAGAGAGGGATTATGACCTCTTTCTTCCTGGATGAGAAACTTTTGTAATGAGATGTGCCACATAGAAGGACTTTCTGACTACAATGGCAATGTGGTTATCAAAGGGGAGGTTGCTGTCAACCTGTGTCCCCAGGTGTCTTATCACACCTTCGGTGTTTAGTGGGCTACCGCCTATATGGTAGTTCATAGGCACCAAATTTTTCCTGAAGGGAATGACAATGCACTTTTGGCATTGAGCTTAAGGCCATGGTTTTGGCACCAGTCATTGGTGTCAGTGAGGCCTTTTTGTAGAATGTCTACATCAATTGGAGATTTAATAATGGCTCCCAGTTTGCAATCATCTGCGAACTTGGTCAGCCAGAGTCCCTTTCTGTTGTCTTGAACTTCAAAGAAGTAGATGCCAAACAGGAGAGGACCTAGGACTGATCCCTGTGGGACACCACTTGTAACTAGTCAGTAGTCAGATTTGGAGTCCACTACATTCACAGTGAGCCATTTGGCAACCCATCTTATGACATAGGGGTTTATGCCTAGTTTAGTGACTCTAGCTATGATTCCTGGGCCAAGGATGTCATGTGATGGTGTCGAAGGCCTTGGCAAGATCTAGGTAGGCTGTGTGAACTACCTTGCCTTCATCCACAGCTCTGGTAACAGACTCGAAGAAGTCTATCAGGTTGAGCAGGCATGATCTACCTTTCACAAACCCAAACTGCGTGGGGTCCAGAGTTTGGAGATTCCCTATGTCCTTATTTATAAGGTCCATGATGATGCGCTCCATAGCCTTACACATTTGACTCATCAGGCTAATGGGGCGGTAGTTCCCAGGGTCTGTTGTCACTCCCCCTTTGTGGAGTGGGATGACCATAGCAGTGTGCCATTCGGTAGGAACAAAGCCTGAAATGAGGCTGAGATTGAACAGGGTACTCAGGTGTGGTGCCAGTTCACTTTGTAATTCATGTAGAACATAGCCAGGGATATTATCAGGTCCCATGGAAGCTGTATTCTTGGCTTTGGACAGTGCGGTTTTTACCTGTGTAGCCATGATAATAGGGACTTGTCATTCCTCAGGTATTGTGATAAACCCTTTAGGGGGTGAAGTGGGATAAAGTTCTCACTGAACCTGTTGGCCAATATGTTGGCAATATCAGTTGGTTCTGTATATGTATTGCCGTTGTGCTGTAACTCAGAGCAGATCTGAGTATTGCCATGTAGATTCTTGACATAACTATAAAATGCCTTGTGGTTGTCTTTGGAATTTGCAGCAATTTTGTTTTCATAGCTAGCTTTAGAGGATTTGATGATGGATCTCAGTTTTTTGCTGAAGCTGACAAGAGAGTTTTTCCAGTCTTGGAACTTTTCTGCAAAAGTTTTTTTCCTCCTGTTGTAGTTTGTTTATGGTGGGGACCACCAGACTGGCTTCCTTTTTTAGGGGAAAGCGTCTTGGTTCTGTTTGGTATGGCCCATTCCATGCACTTGTGTATGTGGTCATACAGTGCATTGGTGTATGATTCAGTCATGCACCTGTTTTTCATTTGCACGGGTGTCGTGAAGTTAGCCACCTCTGTTTTTAGAAGTCCAAAATTGACTTTGGAGAAGCTTTTTTACAGTGGTTTCTTTTAGGGGGGGTGAAAGTGGGATGTGGATATCCATGGCGATTAGCTTGTGGTTAGATCTAAACAGGGGGGAGTTGATTACTGGTGCAGAGCAACAGTCACCCATGTTAGTAATGACCAGATCAAGAATGTTTCTACCTCTGTTGGGGGTAAGAATGAGTTGGTCCATGGAGCTGGAATTAATGAATTCCAGAAAACGTTGATCAAGTGTGTTGGTACATGAGTAATTTTCTCAGATAATGGAGGGGTAGTTAAAGTCTCCCAGTATAAGGGTATTGGGTTGTACCCTAATATTTTCCAGTGTGTTTAGGAATGTGGAGTGGGAGTCTTGTGACATGGTGGGGGATCTATAGAAGGCTACAACCTGGATTGCAGTTTTACCCAGTGTTAGTTGTACCTGAAGTATCTCTGACGTGTTATGTTGGGCTACTAGTCTGGAGGTGTGCATATCCTGTATGAATATGTAGACACCACCACCTTTAGTGCTTTGGTCCAGGTTTAGGGGCCAAAAGGTGTGGTATGAATTATAGCCTGGTAGTGCTGTAGTGCTCTCTGGAGCCTTCAACCAGATCTCGGTCACTGCACAGATGGCAGTGTTCTCCATTTTAAGGAGTGCTTCGAGCGAGTGCATTTTGAGATTTAGACTTCTAGTGTTGAGTAGCATTACCCTCAAATTTTGTTTGCTTGTAGCTGTTATGGTGGTAATTTTGTCTTCAGGACATTGTCTAAAAAAGGCACTGTAGGGGTGACAAGAGCCTTGGCCAGTATCTGGAATCCCTGGGGTGACAGGTGTAGGCCATCTCTGGTGAAGCATCGAGGTCTGTCGATCATGTCATCCCAGACAAACAGATACTGGATCCCCTTAGAATGACACCAGAAACTTAGCCAGTTGTTGAAGTCAGTCATTTTCTGCTTGTACTGTGGTGTCGTTCTGGGTGACGGTAGGATACTACTCAGAGCTAGGGTCATACCTGCCTGGGCTACAAGATCTGAGAGCTCCTCTATGTCTCTTTTCATGTAGTCCAGGGAGGTACGTCTCAGGTCATTCACACCAACATGGACAATGACAGAGTCATATTTGTACCTGTTGTGGAGTGACCTAAGTGCGTGCATTATGTGGCGGATCCTGGCACCCGACAGGCAGCTGACCGTAACTTTCTCCTTATTCAACCTAGTGAGTGGGCCATCAGTGTGCCTTGCTATTGAGTAACCTATGACTAGTGTATTGGGTAAGTTGTTTTGCTATATGGGCTTTTGTTGAGTGGCACACTTTTTGTGAGCTATGTGTCTCATGGTTTGTGCTGGGATGTGGTGGTTTACGTTTCTGCCTCAGAAGTCTCTGTTGTTTGGGCAGATTTTTGTTGAGAGCTTCAACAAAAGTAGGTGTGTGTTTTGTGTTACTATGTGAGGGTTGTGGTGGTGTATGTTCTGGAGGGTTATGTGTTGAATGTGGTGTGGTGCAGGTGTTAACCTTCTCCTCTTGACTGGCTAATCCACTCTTGGCTGGAGAGTGCTTGGCTTCCAATTTGCCTATATGTGTCCATCTCTCACAAGTCATAGTGTTGGGAGGTAAGGAGAGGTTTGTCTGTGCACATGAGGCAGTTGCTACATTGCCTCAGGATGCCCAAGTTCACCAGGTTGAAAGGAGAAAACACAGGGAACTGACTTTTAGACATGCCTGGGTATGAGCTCAATATATTAAGTACTGAAGGCTTTTACAGGAAAAATGGCACTCAGTGTCTGAGTCTGTACAGAGCACTACCAAACACTTGAGGGGAAACTACTGCGTAGACCCTGAAAATTTCAAGAAAAAGTATTTAGGCAGATATTCTGAAGTAAGGAAGAAATAAATCTAGCAGTACTTACTGAAAATAAAGAATTAGCTTGTCAGGAATGATAAAAAGAGGGAAGTCGCATGAATGGCTACTGCCTGGCTACTATGGTCTCAGCAGAGCTTCACTCTGTTGGGATACAATACTCCTTTGCTTCTTCTCTCACCAGAAGCAAAATATTAGCACCAATCCCAAGAAGAAAAGCAGGCCACGGCCTGTTTGGTGATCCACAGTCTTGTCCCAGATGTTGCAAGGGTCTGCAGGCTTGTAGCCTTTTTCTGGTAGATGCCACGAATAGCAACCAGACCAATCAGGTACATTAAGCACGGGCACTCACTTTTCAATCAGAAAGAGTCAGGAATCAATGCACTCTGCTCCTACTCCCACCAGGATCAGAATATAAGCACAGATTCCAAGCTGTCACCTATAAAGCAGTTATTAAGCTTTCTGGTGATCAGAAGTCTCCAGGAAATAATGTAACTGCACTCCTTCTCTCACCAGGAGAAAACAGAAGCACTAATCCCAAGATGACTACTGAGAGGCAGAATGTGGGCTCTCCAATAACTGGTGGTCTTGCAATAGATGTTTAAAGCTAAGATGAAAAAAATGGTTTATCCTAAACACTGCAGCGTGCACTGGAGAAGTTAAATGTGAAAGTAGGTAACTTAAGTTTTGTCTGTCTAAAATGTTAAGTTTTAGTGGAGAGTCACTATTTTTAATACAGCAAGATAGATTGAAAGGGGGTGGTCACTTTTTTTATTCTGGTACTATGGAACACAGTAGGATGGCTAATACATTTAAATAGTTGAAGGGGAGTGATTTCACAAAATGATAATTTTGTACTTACACCAACCAGTAAAAGCAGAGAGGAAATGAGATATATGGTCAAATTAACATAAGGGGCAGGCAGCTAGAAAGAAAGTGGTGTTTAAGAACACAACAGTAACCAAGTGGGAGGGTGGGAAAAATTTCTGTCTGACTTAAAAGACAGAGCTGTGGTGTCCTTTCAAGTTTTAATATGCAGTTAAAAGCAGAATACAAGTAAAACACAGTGTAAAGAAAACAAGTCACAGTATACAAAATAGAAAAAGACAATAAAGTAATATGGGATACAACAAATAAAAAGCAAACTATCTTTCCCTCACAGCAAACTGTAGCAGAGTCTGGGTGGGCCTTTCCAGTTGCTGATCTAAATGTGTGGAGGGCATTGAAGACTTGCAATGCCTGGGTACTGTCTGTGGCTTTGAACAGGCATGTTTTGGTTTCTATTTGTTCAAATAAAGTTACTGCTATTATCAGTATTATAGTGATGCTGTTTCATGACAAAACTAACAAAGTGTTAAATGGATTTAGAGAATGGGCAACCTGTACATCAGCACCCTGATTGGACAACAGTGTTAATCTACAGGTAATGTCCACTGAAAAATAAGTCTGTAGCTTCATGGCCACTAGGTGGCACCATTACATAGTCCCTAGCGTTTGCCTATCCCAAACCCCTAGAAAATTCCACTCTTAGCAGACTACTGCCCTCACCTGTTACTAATCTCCTTCCACACCTCTTGCTTTACTGTACTCTCCCACTATTAGACTTGAAACTCTGCTTCTCTACTTATCTTTTCTCTCTTCCACTTCCTAACTTAACTTACCTTTCAGTCATCTTTCACTGATTGTTCTCCTGCAACAATCAACTTGTTTCTACCCGCTCCGTTCGCCCTGCGGGCTCACTCCGCTCCCCTCCCTACCCCCAATTCCCACCCACCCCCAGGGGTCCTACCTTTATACTTCCTACCCATACCTCCACCTCTTCCTGTTACTCTCTACTCACACTCCTCCCTCTTCCCTTTACTACCTAACCACACCCCTTCCTCCTCCCAACACTCTCTAAATATACCTCATTATTCCTACCTTTTCCTCTTCTAATACACCCCTCCCACTATCTTTTCACCCTACATACTGCCCTGTCACCAAACTCCACCAATAGTAACCTCTTACTACCCTCCTCCTATCACACCACACTCTACTCACTCTCTCATCTCCTTACTATAGATTTCTATTTTCTGCATATATAAAACACTATCTATTCATAAAATGAATAAACAATTCATCCCATCCTTTTTCAGACTCTTATTCATACTCTCTCTACTACCTCCACTAATCCTCACACATCTATTCACCTCTTTTGAAAATCCACTAGATCCAAACCAAAACTATCCCAAAAAAGAAACCAACTCTCCATATTCACCTTTACATTTTATCCATGCTAATATAACATCCTCATCTAGCTACATACTTCCGAAATATCATAGAACACTACACACAAAATACAGCAATCTAAACCCCAAAAATGTCTATCACTATACAGCAGACTACCCAACCCATATTATCTAAGCATGCTACTCTCTTTAAAGGATGGCAACATCCACCCTAACCCAGGCCCCCTAACAACTCCTATCTCTCTCATCAACCTCAAAGAATCAACTACCCAAGCCCTCTCTAAACCATCAAACTCCCTTTTAATTGCTCATCTTAATATACGCAGTCTAAATAATAAAGTTACTCACCTCCAAGCTCTAACTGAAATCTATTCCTTTGATATTCTCTGCTTAACAGAAACATGGTTAAAACCAGTAACCAAAGATAATGAAATCATTCCACCTGGGTATAATATCCTGAGACTAGACCGTACATCCAAGAAAGGTGGAGGGGTTGCTATCCTATACAAACCTAGCTTACAATTAACCACTTATAACTGCAAACCACCTTTAGACTCCAGTGCAGAAATTCTTATATCTAAACTTACTCTTAACAATTCCAAAGCCATCTATATTATCTGTATTTATCTACCTCCTGGTAATAACACAACTACTATGGAAAATTTACTTTGCTGGCTTTCCCAAAACCTACCCCAGGAAACCATTATCCTAGGTGATACAAATATTGACTGGACCTGCTTCTGCAGCAGCCTCCCCACTAACCATATTAACCTATATGGATATTCCCAAACCATTACCTCCCCTACCAGGATAAATAAATCTAACAAGAAATCAAGCTTATTAGACTGGATTCTCATAAACCATCATCCTCACATTTATGACTCAGGAACCCTCCCTGATGATCTAAGTGACCACTTTCTTACCTATATCATCAGACATAAAATTAACTTTCCCTCCCCAACATCTGTTAAAAACATCAGGTCTAAAAAGAACTTTAACCCTGACCTTTTCCAGATGGAACTACGAGCATGCAACTGGTTACCCTTACAAAGCCTTCCTTTAGATGAAGCCGTAACTTACTTTAACTCCAACTTCCTTGCCATCCTCAACCACCATGCCCCATCCAGACTAATTAGAATTAAAACTAAACATGCTCCATGGCTCTCAAAAGAAACCAAACATAAAATCAGTAAGAGAAACAAACATTGGGCAAATTGGAGGAAAACTAAAAACCCTATTGACCAACAAAAATTTAGACAACTAAGAAATGAAACCAAAAAAGCTATATTATCTGACAAAAAAACCTACTACCTGCAATCCCAACAAGCCATTCCTAACAAGCCTCAGAAATTTTGGTCTAGTATCAACCATCTACTCCATCCTGGGCAATCCACTACTCCAAACCCTCAAAACACCAAAGACAAAACACCAGTGAATATAGCTAATGCTTTTAATACCTTTTTTACGGATGCTATACAAACACTAGCTAGTCAACTATCACCTAATAACTTCACTCTGCCTTCCAATGAATCAACCTCACCCCCTACTTTTCACTTTCAAACCATACCAACATCCTATATCCAAACTCTTTTACAGAAACTGAAACCATGCTCCCCCTCAGCAGACCAACTACCTGCTGAATTCCTACAACTATCCGCCAAAGCCATTGCCTATCCTATTTCTATCCTAATCAATAGAACTATTACTGAAAGTTATATCCCAAGTCTATGGAAAATTTCCCATATTATCCCCCTCCACAAAGGAGGTCTATCCATTGAACTCTCCAATTACCGCCCCATTGCCCTCCTCTCACCTCTGGCAAAAATCATGGAAAAATGCATTCACAGACAGTTACTTGACCATCTAACACAAAATAACCTACTAGCCAGCTGTCAGCATGGCTTTAGACCTTCACATAGCACTACTACTGCCCTTCTTTCCTTCACCGATAGTATCAACAAAAAACGCAACCTAAACAAACTCTCTTCAGCCCTATTTATTGACCTGTCTAAAGCTTTTGACATGGTAAATCACCAAATTCTCATCAAAATACTAAAATCCCTGTCACTTGATACATCCTCCATAAAATGGTTCCAGTCCTACCTTGGTAAAAGACAACAGGCCGTACTTTGGCACAAATCTCTCTCTACCCACCTGCCCTTCAACCTGGGTGTCCCTCAAGGCTCCATCCTTGGACCTCTACTTTTTTCCATATTCATCAATGACCTTTCCCTTGCCATCCCCCAAGCTACATGCATACAATATGCAGATGCTCTACACTGATATGCTCAGCCCCCTCTTCTCCAGAACTTCTCTATCTTACCCAACAAGTATTTAATACAGTTGAGCAATGGTTCACAGATAGATGCCTTCTCCTAAACCCCAAAAAGACTAAACTCCTCCTTTTCTCTCCTACTAAGAAGTCCCTCCCAATGGATTTCTCAGTAAACTCTACCAATAACACTATTATATCCCCTGAACCAACCACCAAACTATTAGGTGTCACCATTGACAATAATCTGAACTTTGACATCCATATTAAGAACACTATAAAAACAGTCAACAAAAAACTAGGCTCTCTCTATAGGATAAAATCCTTTCTCCTACCTTCAGCTCAAACCACTATCACACACACTCGTCTAATATCTTCTCTTCTTTATGCCTCTCCTATTTTTACTAACCTATCTAAAAATAATCTTAGCAAATTGGAAATGTCCTACAATAACATTGCAAGATTTGTAACAGGCAACCCATTTAGAACCCATCACTGCCTTAATTTAAAGCAACTAGGATGGCTCGAACTTCAAAATCTAATTAAATTCCATCAACTAACTATAGCCCACAACACTCTTTACAAACCCTCCAAAACACCTATTCTGTCCACACTTATCACTCCCTATAAAAACTTGGAATCCTTAAGGTCTTCTCAGAAACTTCTAATACATACTACTAAAACAAACAACAAGGCTGGTGACTCTCTTTTTTCTAATATAGTAGGAAAAGCCTGGAATCTCCTCCCAAATGAACTCTCCACACTTCCCTCACTATCCTGTTTCAAAAATAAATTGAAATTGTTCCTCAAAACTCACTGGTTATGCCCATGCTCCAAACCTGACTAATCTATATGGGTCTCCAAATACTTTTCTCTTCCTGCCCTGACTACTCACACACATCATCACCTCCTTATTAAACTAATTTTACTATACTATCTCTAGCATACCTTGATTGTATTAGCATTCCTTTGTCATACCTGTATTCTTCACTCTACATATTACTGTGATAACCTGAAATAGGTACTGTAAATAGTTTGTATTTGTCTCATGTGTCATTAGTTGTGATTGTGTTAATTTCATTGTCCTATCTAGGAGCTTATCTCCCCGGGCCTCTACTGAAAATGGACATGTATCCAGTTAGACTAGCCCGGTAAACAAATGTAAAATAAAAATAAAATAAAATATCAAACTGCTGCAGAGCTCGTACTGAAAGTAACCTAACAGCCACCATTATTTTATGCTCGCTAAAGAGGACTTTTGCTGTTTAGTGAGTGTAAAATTACAAAAAAAAAAAAAGAAAATTAAAAAAGCATATGTGTGTGTTTGTCTGTGTGTATGAGTGTTAGGGTTGCCACCTCTCCAGGATTGCCCGGGAGTCTGCAGGATTTTTATAGCATCTCCCGTCTCATGGAAGTCATTAAAAAAACTCAGAAATGTCCAGGAATACTGACATTACACTCTCTCTCTCTCTCTCACACACACACACACACACACACACACACACACACACACACACACACACACACACACAGTCACTTCCTCATTCATACCTGCATTAATTCACACATCGCTCTCACTGTCTGTCACACCCACACGCCACACATGCACTTATGTATTAATTCATACATCGCTGTCTCTCTCTCTCGCTCTCTCACACACACACAGCTACACATCCACTTACCTTAACTGTACAGATTTTCGCAGAATGTCCAGACTTTTGCCTCATATTTTTGGTCCGTTTCTCATAAAATTGTGTTTTTTCTGGCATATTAGTAGCAAATAAATAAAGACTGAAGTTAGAAAATAATGACAGTCGTTTAAGTTTCAGACTTCATACCCCTCAGAAAATGTATGCTAATACAAAACATGTTATTCTATCAACTTTCTAAGTTTGTAAGAGCAATATTTAAAAATTGCCCCTATTTTTGGGTCTTAGTCCCACTTTTATTTATGCCTCTAGCTAGATTTCTTGCTCTAAGAGGTTAAGAGGTATGCCACTTGACTTACAGTTACGAATTCATTCACACATTGCACACTCACTATCCCGATCTCTCTCTCTCTCTCTCTCACACACACACACACACACACACACACACACACTTCCTTATTCATACCTGCATTCATTCACACATCGCTCTCAGTGTCTGTCACACCCACTTACACATTCATTCATACATCGCTGTCTCTCTCTCACTCTCTCTCTCTCACACACACACACACACACACACACACACACACATGTGCAACCACACACCCACTTACCTCAATTATACAGATTTTCGCCTTATACTTTTGGTCTGTTTCTCATAAAATTGTGGTTTTCTGGCATATTACAACTATACAAATTTTCACCTTATACTTTTGGTCTGTTTCTCATAAAATTGTGGTTTTCTGGCATATTAATGGCAAATAATTAAAGACTGAAGTTAGAAAATAATGACAGACATTTGAGTTTCAGAATTCATACCCCCTTCAGAAAATTAATGCAAAACCTGTTATTCTATCAACTTTCAAAGTGTGTAAAAGCAATATTTAAAAATTGTCCCTATTTTTGGGTCTTTGTCCCACTTGCCTCTGCCTAGATTTCTTGCTTTAAGAGGTTGAGAGGTATGCCACTTGACTTACGCATTCATTCACACATTGCGCACTCACTCTGCCGCTCTCTCTTTCACATGCAGGCACACACACACACACACACACACACACACACACACACACACACACACACACACACACACACACACACAATCACAATCTCTTGCTCCATACCTCTCAACCTCTTAGAGCAAGAAATCTGGACAAAGCCATAAATAAAAGTGGGACAAAGTCCCAAAAGTAGGGAAAGTTTTTAAATATTGCCCGTTATTTACTGCTTTGTCCAGATTTTTTGTTCTTAGAGTTAACTCTCTAGCAACCAGAAATTACACTTATCCAGTATCTACCAACAAGAATAGGGGAATAAAAAATCTGCTTAACCATTTCCTTAGTTTTATTATGTATTTCACTTTCTTCTGTGTTGGTTTTTCAAACAAGAAATTTCTTATCCATAAATAAATTTAAGAGCTCTGTGTCTACATGTTTTTGGTTGTGGATGGACTATCATCCACCATGTATGACACCTTAAGATCGACCCTGGAAGCAGAGTCTGTACTATACCAATCACCATGGGTGCTGGATAACTTAGAGTCTACTGTACTTAATTTGTTACCTTGGCTGCACTGCACATGATAAGTAAAACCTTGCTAGTCACAATCAAAGCATTGGGATTCTGAATCTGAAAGTAGTATAAAGGCAAAAAAGAAGTAGCACTGTTCATTCGATGATGAATAGTTAAAAGAAGACAATTTTAAGGATTGGTTGGGTAAGAAAACAGAGTCTGAAGCAGAATGCAGAATTTGCCGTTATACATTTACAGTAAAGTACAAGGGACGCAGATCGGTAGTAGTGCATGCAACTTCGGAGAAACACAATAAAAGTGTGAAGCAGATTAAGCAAAATACAGTCATGACGAGCTTCTTCAGAAAACCCATTACCAAAGAGGATGATCTTATAACAGCTGCTGAAGTAACTCTAACTTACCACAGTGTTAATAATCATCACAGCTATGCAAGTCAAGACTGTGGTAACAAGATAATGGGAACTATTTTCCCCAGAATCTAGTAATGCGAAAAAGATTGCTTGTGGCTGAATGAAAGCAACTAATATAATTGAAAATGTTCTCGCTCCTGCTTCACAAGAAGAGTTGATCTCTGACTTACAAGAATTAAAGTACTTTTCAATAGCAACTTACTCTTCAAACAAAGGAAGCATTACACTTTTTCCAGTTAAAGTGCAGTATTTTTCAAAACAAGAAGGAAAAAACATGGTTTGCTAGACTTTTATGAAGATTCAGATGAAAGCAGTGAGGCGATAATGATTAGATTAGTTGAAGAGATAGAGAAAAATGGATTGGACATAAGCCAAGTATCTGCATTTTCTGGGGATAATGCTGCAGTGAATTTTGGCAAGAAGATTTCTGTGTATGAGTAGCTGAAAAAAAGAAATTCTGAATTCATTTTGGCAAATTGCAAGTTCCAGTGCCATATTCTGCATAATTGTGTTAAACAGGCATGCAAAACTTTGTCAATGGATGTTGAAATTCTCATTCTCAAAGTTTATGGTGAATTTTCCGGATATGCAAAACGACCTGCACAGCTCCAGTCATTTTTCAAGTTTGTCGAACTTCAGTATCAAGACGTTCTTCGTCATTTCGTCATATACCGATGAGATGGTTATCATTACTGCCAGCACTTTAAAGAATGCTTCTAGTATGGCCTGTGTTGCAGTCTTACTTTGTTTCACGGGGAGAAGAAGAATGCCACAAAGTAATTTGGGATGCCTTTATAGACGAAGAAAGCAAGTCCATACCTAGACTATACTGCTGTTTCTTACAGAATGTTATGCAGGTCTTTCAAAGTAGTGTGCTAATGTTAGAGTCAGATCAAAGTACTAGTTCTGAACTGCATGATATTATGGTTGGAGTAAGACAGAAAATCACAGATCACAAGCAAGACAAAATTTATGGAAAGGCTGCTGCAGACATGCTTAAAAGAATTCCACAGGTTAAGAAAAGGCACTTCAAAGCTGATGCTGATCAATTCTACAACAAGTGTTTAAACTACCTAGACAAATGGTATAATCACCAGGATTCAGAATTTCAAACAGTGAGAGCTTTAACACTGAAAGAACCAATGATGTGGAGCTTATTCGAGGAGCTGGCAGACAAGTTGCTCATTGACATCGACAAAGACAAGTACTATGATGACTACTGTATTCTGCATAACGTCCAAACAGAGCTGGTGGAAAAAAAAATGAACGAGTGGTCGATCGATGGAAGGATTTTTTCGCAAAACGGACAAATAGGAAGTGTGATGAGGAACTCTTTAAATTTGTATCCTTCACATTTTCTATACCTGTGTTGTATTCTTCATGTGAGCAAACTTTCAGTGTGATGAATGCTTTGTGGACCAAAGAAAGAAATTGTCTGGGACTTGGTGTTTTGTGAGCTGAGCTGCAGGTGTGTGAAAATTTAAAGTACAGTTGTTCTCAGTTTCATGAATTCTTGATGAAGACACCCAAATTGTTGGCATCTTCAAGATCTGATCAGAAATATACTTTTAAGCGCAAGTAGTTTTCATGACTCTACCAAAGCACACAGAATGAACATTTGAATAATTAGTTTACAGTTGTATTATTGTTTTATAGGTTCATAGGTTCATACTAGGCTATCTGCCCTAGGGCATTTATAAGCCTAGCCAGAATGTGTTTGGCTTTCGCCACCCATTTTAAATTTATTTTGCTATGCCCTTTTTCGAGGTTAGTATACTGTGCCTCTGTCTAACAGTGACACAGAAGTGATACCCGGGGTAAACCTACGATCTCCCATCCACTCATCAAGATTCCTCTTGAAGAGAGTCAATGAGGGACTCTGCCTAACCTGGACTGGGATTTTATTCCAGAGTGAAGGGAGCCTCTGGGTTATGAATCTGTCCCTCCAGCATGTCCTATTTATTTCAGTGCTGAGGTTCAGGTCTCTCGAGCGCGTAGCTCGATGGGATTTGGATTTTCTGAGGTGCAGCATGTCCATTAATTCTGGGTTGGACATGGCTTTATACGTCAGGCACAGATCGCCTCTGAACAGGCGGTATGCCACTGAGTATAGCTGGAGTTTCTTTAACCAGGCAGCATATGGCATCTGTGTGAGCCCTTTGATCCTCTTGGTGAGGTACTTTTGGGGTCTTTCCAGTTGCTGCAGGTGTCTGGTAAGGCACATCCCAAAAGGGGCATTGTACTCAATTATGGGCCTGATGAGGGATGAGTAAAGAGGCACGATGACCTCCCCTGATCTAGATGTGAATCCCTTCATGATTAGGTGGGCTATATAAAATGTTTTTCTAACCACTTTGGCCACGTGGTTGTCAAATGAGAGATTGCTATCAACTTGGGTCCCCAGGTCCCTAATTACTTCTTCTGTACTTAATGGATTACCACCTACATGGTAATTTGTGGGCACTTTGTTTTTGCCAAAGGGGATGACTATACACTTTTTGGCATTTAGCTTGAGGCCATGGCTCTGGCACCAGTTGTCTGTTTCTATGAGGCCCTTTTGGAGGATGCTTGTGTCGGCTGGAGAGTCGATTATGGCACCCAGTTTGCAGTCATCTGCGAACTTGGTCAGCCACAGTCCTTCCGTGTTGGCCTGTACCTCCGAGAAATATATACCGAACAAGAGAGGTCCCAGGACTGAGCCTTGTGGGACACCACTTGTAAGTGGTTTGGAGTCTGACATGGTTCCAGCAATTCTAACCATGTGGGTTCTGTCCTTGAGCCAGTTTGCAATCCATCTAGTGACATAGGGGTTTATATTTAAGCTGGTGAGCTTATCTATAATGCTCGAGTGGGGTATTGTATCGAACACTTTTGCGAGGTCCAGGTAGGCTGTGTGGACCACCTTCCCCTCGTCAATGGCCTTGGTGACTGTTTCAAAGAAATCAACCAGGTTTAAGAGGCAGGATCTGCCCTTAACAAAGCCGAACTGGGTAGGATCCAGTGTCTGTAGGTCCATGATGATCCTTTCCATAGCTTTGCAGACCAAGCTAGTCAGGCTTATGGGGCGATAGTTTCCAGGATCCATTGAGGCACCACCTTTATGGAGAGGGACCACTGTTGCTGTACGCCACTCTTTGGGCACATATCCTGTAGTAAGGCTGAGATTGAACAGTAGTTTTATGTTTGGGTTTAGCTCTTCTTGGAGTTCATGTAGGACGCAGCCCGGGACACCGTCTGGTCCCATTGATGCTGTATTTTTTGCTTTGGAGAGGGCGGCTCTTACCTGAGCATCTGAGATGTCAGGGGCAGCACTCTGCTGGGATAGATATTTGCCCTTTTGGTGGGGAGGGAGAAGTTTGCGCTGAACCTGTCAGCTAGGATGTTGGCAATGTCTGTGGGTTCGTGTATTTTTGTCATTTTGGACTAATTCTGAGCATATCTGGGAATTACCACCCAGGTTCCTAACATAACTAAAGAAAGCCTTGTGATTATCCTTAGTGTCTTGTGCAATTTTTCTCTAAGCTGGCCTTAGACAATTTTATGAGTGCCCGTAGTTTTTGCTAATACTGATCAGTGATGCCTTCCCTTTTGGGATTTTGCTCTATCATTTAGTAGCTTCCTCCTTCTATTGTATAGTTTGTTTATGGCTGGGGTCCACCAGACAGGACGTCTGCCTTTGGAGGATTGGGTCTTGGTTTTATTTGGGATCGATGATCCATGCATTCCTGAAGGTGTTCATAGAATGCATTTATAAAGGATTCTGCGGTCTGGGCAGATTTTCCACAGGCCGGGGCTTTGAAGGATTCCACCTCGGTTTTGAGGAGTGTGAAATTTGCTTTAGAGAAGTTTTTCACTGTGGTTTTCTGGGCAGGGGGTGGGGTCGGGATGTGAATATCCAGTGAGATTAGTTTATGGTCTGATCTTACCAGTGAGGGATACACTTCTGGTCTGGAGCATAGAGTCCCCATGTTGGTGATGATCAGGTCCAGTATGTTTTCCCCTCTTGTGGGAGTGGTAACAAGTTGTTCCATAGCATTTGAGTTTATAAATTCTAGGAACCTTTGGGCTAGGGTGTTGGAGCTAGAGCTCCCAGTCTATGTTTGGGTAGCTGAAGTCGCTCAATATAATGGTGTTTGGAGAGACCTTCATATTTTCCAGTGTTCTCAGGAAGGCCGAGTGGGGTTCCTGGGTTTGGGAGGGTGGTCTGTAGCAGGCTATAAACTGGAAGGCAGTTTTACCCACTGTTAGTTGCACATGGATAGTCTCTGATGCTTCGTGCTTTGCCACCAACCTGGAGGTGTGGGTATCTTTGATGAATATCGATACTCCCCCTCCTTTTGTGGTTCGGTCCAAGTTTTGGGGCCGAAAAGTTTTTAACTTTTCCTGTACATAGTATTCGTTGTACAATCATTATGAATATTAACATATCAAAGACTGATAGTCTCCGAATCAGACAGCACTTAGGCCAAACAATACATTTTGTGTTTAGCATTAAAATAGCATCTCCGGTAATTAGCCTTATGTGAGGTGGCAACCCTAATGAGTGTATGCATGCATGTGAATGCAAGGGGGATCGATTTACACATTAATTTAGAGTTGCTAAGTAGCACTTTTGCTGTTTAGTAAGGGTAACAGTAAATGAAACATAAAAAAGTGTGTGTACATTTCTGTCTGCATATGTAACTGTGTGTGTGTGTGTGTGTGTGTGTGTGTGTGTGTGTGTGTGTGTGTGTGTGTGTGTGTGTGTGTGTGTGTGTGTGTGTGAATGTGAAGAGTGAGGGCAATCAATAACTGGCAGCAGCAGTTGAGATTTGCATACCTCTTGATGTCTTAGCTCAAGATACCTCCATAAAGCCTACAGTAAAGTGGGAACAAAGGTTCAAAATAGGGACAGATTTTGAATATTGCGCTTATAAAATCACAAAGTTTCTGTAATAATAGGATTAATTTTAGTATGCATTTTCTGAAGCGCAAGTGTGTGTGTGTGTGTGTGTGTGTGTGTGTGTGTGTGTGTGTGTGTGTGTGTGAGACAGCAAATGAGATTGATCGACCACTGGCAGCAGCAGTAAAGAGGTTTGCATACCTCTCAACATCTTAGCTCAAAAAAATTATATAAGGCCCAAAATAAATGGGAATAAAGGCTCAAAAATAGGAACAGATTTTAAATAGCACTCTTATGAAATTAGAAAGTTGCTTATATAACAAGATTTGCAGTAGCATGGATTTTCTAAAGGCAATAAAGTCTGAAACTTAAATGTATGTCATTTATTGACTTCAGTCCCCAATGACTGTCAGCAAACTACACATTTTAGGAGTAAGGGACCAAAAAATGAAGGAAATATCTGGATATTTTTTTAACATGTTATATTTTGGATGTAAAATACTTCTTCCAACACCATTTACATGTACTGTAGTAAGTTTGAAATATTGGGCGGAGGAACTATTTTACATCAAAATCTAGAAAAAAATTTAGTAATAAAAAAGTAAGTACGTAAATAAAACACAGCAAATTTACAGACAGCCCATACTCTAAGCACAATAATGTCCTCCAGGGTGTGAGTTGCTGTGTAAATAATGTCCTTTCAGGTGTATAGATGCCCTCTGCTTGTGACTTCGGGCCTCATAACACCCCCAGGCAGATGTTATTTACACAGTAACACACACACTGTTTGGCATTATTACTTGCTTATTACATTTGAGTTCAATTTTCCTTCAAAAAGCAGTGTTTTTTTAGCAAAAACATCTTTATTAAATTATTATGTATGACATAGGTAATCTTACATTTATACAAACGAAAATAAACCATGCCAACACAATTTCACTATGCTGACACAACTGTAGCTGCAAACATTATACATCAATTATAATATATCCAGTCATTGTCAGTCAACCATTACATGGCTAATTCATTTCCTGTCTTCTTTTAAACCTCTTTCCACATCTGCATGTATTGATCCCACACTTCCCATTTTTCCTATGTAATTTGCCCCTACCTTTTTCTGAAGATGACAGTTCCAGTTGTTTTATCTCTGCTACTATCTTCTCTACTTCTAGTAAAGTTGGTTTAGACTTTGATTTCTATTATATAATAATTGCTTTTTTTGGCAGCCATCATAATTAGACTCAGCAAGGCCTTACTCTGTCTAAGCAATTCCAATTCTGTGTCATAGCTCAGTTACACCAATTTGCTCACCCAGCATCTCTGACAGAGCAGTCTGCAGGGCATCTTTAAAATCTACCAGCTCATTACACTCCTAGAAAATATGTTCCCAGTTGCCTTCTCCTTCCTTATCACACCTCCAACATTTGCTGTCTACCTTAGGGAAAATTCTTTGGAGTCTACAAAAATACCTATGTAAACACTTCCAATCAAAGATCCTAAAGCTTCTAGACTTTGTGGCATATTTAGGAGATATACATATACCCCCCCATTGTTTCTTTGTGAATTCCTTATCTAATTTCTCCTCCCAATCCTTTCTAATCTCCTCTGAGTGATTCTTATACTTGTCATACAATATTTTATATGTGGTACTAATTATTCCTTTCTTAATGACAACCTTTGTTATAGATTCTACTTAAAAACTCTACCAGTGCTGGTCTTTTTCATTTATGGCCACCCTATTTCTTTCACTTTGCCTGTACTCTGATATCAGTCCTTGATAGGGAAGGCAATCTCTAACCTACAGTCCAAATAAGTTCTTGAGGTTTTCCCATTCTGTTGCCTTTTCCTCTGTAGTTATTTCCTTCCAGTACCTTGGCTCCTTTGCCAGTTTTCTCCACTAGATTCCCGCCTCCTCTTGCCTATTGTCTGTATCCCTAATTGCAGTCAACCCTATCGGCAGAATATCCTTTCTCCATTCCTGTGTTGGCTTAGTTCTTAGTATACTTTCTGCTACTTTATGAATATAATAGTCTGTATGGTTATTGTTATTTTCGTTAAAGGTCTGCATCCAAAATCCCAGTCTCTCCTTGTTTCTTGAGCTTCCCCCCTATTTCATCATCATCATCTCTTTCCATTTTGAATTATAGTTTTCTGCTTGTGCTATGTATAGGAGCCTTAAGTATGTTGCTCTGAAATACCCCTTAAAATTGGGTAGTCCCAATCCGCCCTGTAATATCAGAAGAATAAGCTTATCATACTTGAGTCTTGCCGTCTTCCCCTGCCAGGTAAAATCCTTCAGCTCCTTATTAATTGCAATCCAAAACTTCTCTTGTGTGTTAAAAATATGCCTGACCTGTACATAAGATTAAAGTGACTAAAACGTTTTAACTGCTTGTATCATACTATTGATATCCATATAACAGAGCTTCCATTTTCTCAGGTTTTTGTAATATCTTTAGTTTAGTCTCATCTCACCTATTGTTAGCTGCCACACCAGAATCACTTTTAATCCATACTCCTAAATACTTCATTTTATCATGTCCCCATAAGTATGGAAATTGCTGAACCAACTTGTATATTGGTAAGTAGTTTACTGCTGTTGCCTTTGTTTCATTAATTTTATATCCCAAAAAGATCTGAAGCTGTCTCACTATGTTCAAGAGTACTGTAATGTCCCTTTCTGGTTTTGCCAGGTATAAAATAATGTAATCTGCAGATAGAGCCAGCATTTCTTGACTACCATACCAATTATATCCTTGAATTTCTGAATCCCATATTTTCTTTGCTAATGGCTAATGGTAAATATAATGCAAATAACAAATGGGGGGAGATGACACCCCTGCCTGGTTCTACTGCTCAAGCAGAGACTATCAGAGAGGACTCAACCCACTTTAATGTTCTCCTCCAATCCCTCATATATCCTCCTAATCAACCTTATTTTATCAGGGAATGTAAATGCTTCCATTGCAGTGTTCTGTTAATGTTATCAAATCTTTGCCTCCCCTCCACAAAGCCACATTGATTCATGTCTGGCAATTTTGGCATTACTTTTGCCATTCTTTTAGCCATTAAAGACACAAACACTTTATAATCATGTTTTAGTATTGAAATGGAGCCATATGAAACCGGATTTGGTGGCTCTTGGTATTACAGCTACCATTGCTTTCTTCCAGGATGTTGGTACATCTCCTCTTAAAATACTGTTAAACAAAACCTTCCAGATCTTTATCAGTTTTTCCCTCCTAGCTTCCAAACTTCCACAGGAATACCATTTATTCCTGGATCTATTCCTGGGAATCTTCCTGTAGATTGGTTATGCATCACCATTTTTATCTCCTCTCCCACTATCCTAAAGTAATTGAGTCTCCTCTACCTCTAATCTTGGCATATTTAATTCTTCCATAAACATTTCCATTTGTACCTTTTCTTGTTTTCCATATTTCTCTTCTTTATACAGACTTTCATAGAATTTCCAAAATATTTTCTGTTCTAGAGTTATTAACAAAAAACAGTTGCTTAACATCCATCTTTCTAAACTCGTGCATATTATCTAGGTAATCCCTTATTTTCTGTTTAGTATTCTGCAGTTGCTCTTTTTCATGTTCTGTGGGATTCCCCCTAGTTTGCAATACTTTAACATTTGTCAGTCCCTCTACTTTTTATTTCTTAGTCATATCTTCCTTTCTTTTATTTCAACCCTATTTTTAAACTCCACTTTAATTTTATCCCATTCCCTAGCTATATTTTTCAGAATAAGTTTCTGTCTTCTTTAATAGCTCCTGAATAATTTCCACTATCCATTCCTTAAACTCATCCCTTTTCAACAGATAGGTGGGATACTGCCAGTGTCTCATTTTTATTTCATTACTTTGTGTTTTTTATTTTAGTTATTAGTGGTGCATGATTTTAAATAATTATTGGGTGCATATCAAGACCTTCAATTAAATGCACATGTTCCTGTGAAATGTAAAATCTGTCTAGCCTAGCCCAGTTTTTGTATCTTGGGGAATAATATGTAAATTCACTCTGAACTCTTACTACTGATTTTACAAATTCCATGCCAGATATTTTCATAAGTTTCTTTAAAAATCTGCCCTCCTTTGTTATATTTTCCCATTTGGGTCCCCCAAACACATCTTTACTATTGAAAATCAAATTCCATTATCCACCTCTAAGTAATATTCCTTACTGAAAGCTGATTATTTCTACTATAATTTTCTTTAGCTCCATTATAGCAGTTTTCAGTGGAATATTAATACATGCCTGTGTAATCCTCTTCCCTTGCCAGTAGCCCCTTTTTACTACAAATTTGCCATTATTGTCTTTTTATCATATTCTATTACTATTGGAGCTCCTCTTGCAATTAATGTAGGTACTCCTCTTTTCCTTTGCCCCAGTTATTCTGCTAAATAACCATCCTGAAAGTCTTTCTTTATCAAATTCACATGTTCAGTTCTTTCCAAATGTGTCTCCTGTAGCATAGCTATTTGTACTCTGTATTTTTAATATAGTTCACTGCTCTTTCTTTTTTTGTATTTATCTGTAAGACCATTAGTGTTTAAAGACATTATAGGAAGAATTGAGGGGTTGAATTCCTGCCTTTTATGTATAACAGCATTTTTGTTAAATGTCTAGTTCCATCTTTTGTGTTACATGCATGCACTCTTTGGCAGGTTAATCTTTTGTACAATTGCTTCTTGTCATTGCCATTTGAGCCTATGTCACATCTTGCAGCATGTTTTGTTTTATTGAAAACTCTCAAGTAAAAATAGACACACCTCCCGATACCCCCTAAAACCTACTAACTTAATAATAACACACAAAACTGTACATCTTCAAATATTGAAGTTTTATCATCCTGATAGGAACAGAAGTTCCAAACTGACAACCACACACACACAGACCTGAGCTCAACAGAAAGAAAGATTATCCTTGCTAAGACTAAGTGCTGCCTGGTTTTATCTTATATTTATAGCTCCCTCAGCTGTGAAAACACTTGAATGCTTTCAGAAAACATTTTTTACATTGTTTAACATTGCATTGCCTACATTTCTTAAAACTGAAAAAGGAGAAAGAGAGAAGAAGGGAGAAAGAAACATACATAAAAAAACAGGAGCACCTATTTATATTAGTATCACCATTACACTTAAATTTACTGAAAAATACTTTATAACATGTTTGAAAATCATGCACAACTTAAGTAATACTATTAAGAAAAAATGTTGTTTTACTTAGTTAACTCTCTTCCTCCTCTTCTCCTTTCCTGAGTATTTTTCCAAACATTAATGTCATGAAGTACTGCATGTGCTTTAGAGTCCCCTATAAGTTTAATAAAGTTCAAAAAAGTTCAATATTTCCAGATTTTCTTTTTCTGTCATGTTTCACAAATATAATTATTGCTTTGTAATCCCACATTTGCTAATTTACAATTTACTGATTTTAGTTTTGAAACATTAATGACATGAAGCAGGGCATATGCTTTCGAGTCCCCTACAAGTTTAACAAAGTCCAAGAAAGTCCAATATTTCCAGATGTTCTTGTTCTATTCTCTTTCTCCGAAACCCTGTCTCTACTTCATTTTCAGTGTAAACTCGATCCCTGTAGTCAGTTTTTTGTGCTTTTTTTCCCCCCTCTCAAGCATTTTACATTTAAACACTGGAAAAGGTTTCACTGGCACAGTCTTTCTGTGGTCTTTATTACCAGAAGAAGAACCAGAATCTGCTTCTGTTTCACATCTCCCTTTTTTTTGGACAAACTTTTGTATTTCTTACTTAGCACGTACTTCATCAAAATGGTTTTGTTCCTCTAGGGAGAGATGTTTTGAAGATAGTTGGATACCGCAGTTTGACTCTCATGCCTGCTTCTCAACATTCCCTGAAGAATGGGGCACATTTACTCCTCTTCTGCCTGGTATACAATGAGTATTCTTTCTCCACAAACACTCTGCTGTCTCCCACTTTTAGTATTTTGTCCTTCTGTTACAGTTTTGCCAGTATCAATGCCTTCTACTGGTAAGATTGCATCTTTACTATTAAAGGTCTAGGTTGTTTTCTCATAGCCAGGTTTGGAGCATACACACAATGTACCCTTTCAGTTAACAATTACTGTTGTGGAACACCAGTCCAGTTGCTTATTTGTGCTTTCATAAAATTAATACAGTCTGTTCCTTCCAGCTTCTTAGGCACATCAGAAAATCTCAGGTTTTCCCTATGTGCTCTGTCCTCCTGTCCTGTAATTCTATTATTTTTGAAACATCACTTCTGTGCAGTCTCATATTCAGCCAACCTTTTCTTCATTTCAATCTCTGAGTTTTTCAGTTTTATCACCTTATCTGAATATCTATTTAAATCTTCTTCCATTTTTTCCAGTCTTTTATTGTTTGAGTTGATATACTGTATCAGTGTTTCATTTATTTTAGTCAGGTTTGTGTTTAGTTGCCGTATATTTTTCTCTAGTTTACTGAAGTTCTGTTTATAGCTTGCACTGCTTTTTGCTGAACAGCTACAGTACTTTCCTAGTCAGTGTTTTTTCTTCACCTTTTGTAGCTGATTTTCCTTCAGGTCCTCTATATTACATTTTTTCCTGGAATCCAGGCAGTGCACTTGAGACAGTTATTGAAATTTACTCAGAAATCTAGGTTCACTCGCTTTCTCACTAAATTTCTATTTTCACACTTGGAGAGCTAAAATTAAGCTGTTACTCAATGTGTAGCCATCTTGGAAGTCCTCCTTCAAAAAAAAAAAACCAATGTTATTAGAGAAGTCAGGCAAAACTAATGTTTGTTTCAAACTATGAAACATTTTTACTTTCATAGCTACCCGAGTACAGCAGACTGCACTGTGGAAATCTGCTATGCTGTCTAAAAGTGGTTTGCCTGAACTGTGATCCTAAACCTAGGAAGGAATTTAATCTTCCATGTATGTCTGTTAAGCAGTGTTGGAAAAGGCTGTGCTTTAAGATGCAGCAAGAGTTACATGATGAACAATGGGACAAGCAGATGTAAATGCTTCTGATAAGTAGTTTATTTAAGAAATTGCTGAACAGTTTCTCAACAAATCTGTGTATAATGGATTTACTGAGATGGTGAAAGAAATGTACTGAGAAATTGTCTTGTAACACAAATGTTATGAACTGTGTTGTAAAATTAATAAACCAAGCTATCTTATTTTAAGATTTCTGTGTATAAAAAAGGGTAAGCAGATTAAAGCAAATAAAAGTAAATTCAGAGCTGGCAACTTCACATGTGTTCTAAGCTAAAATGCTACAGCCTACTGGACATGTTAATTGCTGCCATGACGAGTACTGCATGCTAAAACAGTGGAAGGTATTGCTGTACAGAATTTAATCAAAAATTAGATATGCATTTTTATCCGCTAAAAACATAAATCATGGAGTGTGCTGGAAAATTGATGAAAACTTTAATGCTAGTATATTAGAAGCGCTGATAAAAACAGTGTAATTGGACCATGCCACTTAACTTTTACATCCAGGGTCAAAAGCAAAGCAAAACATCAAGGAAAGGCCCAACATTAAGGTTAATTTCACATGCTGCTACTATTATGTCAAATCTATTTCAAATAATTTTCATTTTGAGAAGAAAAAGAGCAGAAGTTGTTGAACAGATTAGGGACAGCCCTCTAAAAATCTGAACACCTGAGAGATACGATTGGTACACTGTTCTAGCAGATGTTGATTGAAAAGAAAATAAATGGCTTTATTTGAAAGAAGTCACAAGGCATGGTGCTTGTGCTTCTACAAATATTAGTGAATTCTGTGTAAAAGCAAGTAACTTAATCAGTGCTTTTGGAATGGATTACAAAGATGTTTTTCACCAGTGAATTGTAAATGGGCTGTACGGGAGGCAGTATGGAGTTATATGTTGTAAGAAATATTGACAAAATTACAGTGAAAAAACTGAAATGAAAACCAATTAAATAATTACATAGCGAAGCATTTACCAATCATGTGTTTGTGTGCTGTGCTATTTGACCTAAGCACAATATAACGTGCTACTAGAGTAAAAAGGTACTCCACTGGCAAATGATTTTTGCAGCAGATATATTACAGTATATGACTAACACAAAACAGAATTTTTGCCAGGTCAGACATTTATCAGTTCACAGAGATCTGATGCATCTCTGATGGTTGTTAAAATTTGGCACGTAAGTAATAAAGTTGTTTTTTTATCAGAAAATTTGCTATATTCCCACAAAGTTGATGATGTTATTGTTTGTGAAATTCGCTTAAAGAAAAATGACCAGAAATCAACTCTGTCAGGGTATAAATGTTTTAACTGTAACAGACATTGTAACAAAAACAGGTGGTGGTGTTATGATAGGTGCATGTGAACCACAATTATTACATGTTCAGTGATAACACTAACTGTGACAATAAAGACAACCCTGGAACAGATAACAATTGTATAGACCACCAAAGTCAAGTGCCGATTACCTACAGGAATTCATATTTTATTTGCATAAAACACACTAAGGAAAAGTAATAGTGGCTGGGGACTTGCATTTACCAGAAACAGAGTGGAATAATACTGATTCAGTAACGTTAGTTAGGAAATTATGTACAAAGATGTCCAGGAATAGCAATTGCTTCAGAGTGTTAAAAAAAACCTACAAAGGAGCGGAACACACTATGCATTGTTTGTGTCCCTAAGGAAATGGCTGTTACTTCATTTCATTTTTTTCTGCTTTTGATATGTAGTGACCATGGAGTTATAAAGGCTAAACTGCTGTGATGGCTTGGTGGTTAACTACTGTGACTATAGTGTACAGGGTCCTGGGTTCAAGACCTGCAAGTCTGTTTAAGGACATGCTGTGGAGGGATAGATTCCTGTCCCAGAGTCTTCCCATACTCTGGAACAAGCTACCCATCTATGTCAAGCAAAGTTCCTCATTAGCACATTTCAAGAAAAATCTTGATAAGTGGATGGGAAATAAGAAAGGGATCACTTCTGTGGCTCTGCTTGACAGGGGCATGGGAAAATAACTTTCTTGGGTGGCATAAGCCAGGGAACCTTGTTGGCTAGGCTTACTTAGGCCCTTGGGCCGATAGCCTAGTACCTACCTATAAACCTAGATAATTCTGCCAAACTGAAATCTAAACTAATGCACTGAAGATTAACAACAGACTATATGTAATTGAAACAGTTACTGTGTAAAAGTAATTGGAGTGATACTTTCAGCAGAAAAACTGAAGAAGGAATTGGTCAAGTTTTGAAAAATAAATTGTTTAAATGCAAACAAAAAAACATCAGGATCTAGGCAGTCAAGGTCAGGAGAATATATTTCCATAAGAACAAGATACATGATTAAGATGAGAGACAAAAAATATAAGAAATGGAAAAGAATTCAAACTATAACTTTGAAAGCTGCAATAAACAAGCTGTGTGGACAAAGTTAATTGTGTAAGGCAAATCAAGAAAATTTTGAAGAAAGTTTATATAAAGATATTGAGCATAATAGGAAATCATTTTATAACTACATAAGATGTACTAGGAGTGAAGACATGCAAATTGATAAACAGTGTGTTTTACATTGATATATTTGGCTCCACAAAGGGCATGATAAATTGTTCTAATAACATCCAGGTAACTTCAGATACTGAAATTAAATTAGAGCACTTCAGCATGAAATTACAGTACCATTATATCTGTTATTTACTAGGTCATTTAAGTATGGGAAGATTCCTCAAGATTGGAGATAACAGGCCCATATGTTACTTTCAAGTTGTGAAAAAAATAGCAGAGAAGGTTATTTTGGATAAATGATTTTGAAAAGGTTGGGACTTGAAATGATATATCAGCATTATCTTGATAAGATGGATAGCTGCATTGCTTACAAATAGTATGTGTCCTACAGTAATAAGATAGGTGAAATTCTAGGTTATCTACTTTTTTATCAGTGGTATTCTGCAGTCTGTATGCAGATGACTTGAAAATGGGGAAACTGATTACATGTGTTATTGATGGGTCACTTCTGCAAAACAACTTGACTAAACTGACCATTTGAGCACAGGAATAATATCCTGAAAAAATATTAAAACCTAAGCATATGAGATTTGGGAGACCTGGATTAAAAGGTGAATATTTAATACAGCACACAGTGATTGAAATTGTAGATTCAAACTGGAAGAGTACAACAGAAATATACCAAGGGCATCCACAGATGTGAAAATTTAAGTTATTATAAAAGACTAAAACATCTGAACTCATACAGTGTCTCATATATATATATATATATATATATATATATATATATATATATATATATATATATATATTTAGGAGGAAATCGTATTCAGGTATAAAGGGCATTTACAGAGAATTACCTCTGGGAATGTTTGGGGTTATCAAAAAATAAAGCAGAGCATCAACAGACATCCTCTGTAGGAGATTGTTTAGGAATGAATGGTGTAATAAGTGGTTCTGTGAGACAGTAGCTGATGCTTGGAATAGGCTATCCGATTACATTAAACCAATCACTAGTTTGGATATGTTTAAGAACAACATGGACATTTATTACGGGAATAGCTGTTTTGGTATATTGGCAGGCTAGAAGGGCATTATCAGTCATGCCTGAAATATGTGCTTCTGTATCTATATATGTATGTGTGTTTTACAAAAAGAAAAGTTTGAGGAGCTGTAGAAAAGCCCAAACCAAGACAAGCTAAATAGAAAAGGAGTCTGCCTTAGATGCGATACAAAAGATGAGAAAAGAACAAAATGAACTCCTGTTTGAACTTGAAAGGTAAAAGAGAAATTAAGAACAGATTCAGGCCAAGGTTGCATGCTTTCAGAGTAGCAAAGAGGAAGTGTTGCAAGATGCTGTTGACTTAAAAAAAATAAAAAAATTTTCAAATTTAAAATGAGTTGCTAAAGGCACAATTCCAGGAAGTAATGAATAAAAACAAGAATTACATATGAGCCTTGGTTTGTGGCAGTGATAGTCAAAAGAGATCACTTACTTAAACAAAAGCATGATACTTTGGCCCATCTTATGCAAATAAATGAATGAATGAATAAATAAATAATGAAAATAAATAAAGTTAAAAGGGGAGATAAGGCACACAAATTTTACTTTTTTGAAAACACCTAAAAGGGGAGTTGGTTGTCACTGCTGTGCAATTATACTGATGAGACATAAAAGTGTTTGAAAAGTGAATAAAATGAACCTAGTCAAAATATACTGAATTTGGAAGAGAAATTACAAAGGAACAAAAGTAATACTAATATGCTTCAGAAAGGGATAAAAACACAGAGCAGCTGTCATATAAGTTGGCTAGTTAAGATATAATGTAGCATCATTCTGTACAACTCCTAACATCTTCCATGTTTCAGACCTTAATCAAAGTAATTAAATTGGCAATTGTTTTACTAATAAAGTCAGTATTATTGCTGGTGATTTTAACACTCCAAAACTGGTCTGCACCTACACCATTATCATCAGCATCCAAAATTATAAATACTTAATTGAGCGGAGTTTATGTAATGGTTATTCACAAACAGTGAAAGAAAGTACTAGGGGATGATAAAATGTCAGATTTGTTGTGGATAAATAACAAACAAAACAATTTGTCCTGACACACACTGCTTCAGCTGGGGAGATCTGACGAATTCTTTGCATTATGTGAGATATCTACCAACTCACATCATATGAGCAACTATGCTGAGGTTTCTAGAAAGTTTTATCACTCCGATTTTGCAATCATTTCTGAAATAAACTCATAGAATTAGGAATCTTGCCTATTTACTTTGACTGTACAGGAAAACTGGACTAAGCCACATGACTTTATTTACAACTTATGCTACCAGGGTTAGCAGTAACTCTCCACCTTGGTGGAACAGTAGGCTTTCTCATTTTAAGTGTTGCAAGAAAAAAATCTGGAAAGCCTTTAAGTCTCATTCTACTTTGTTCAATGGTCAAAATTATAATAAAGTAAAAAAAAAATCTTAAATTTATTTTAAAAAGTGTGATCTGACTATAAAGTTAAATAGACTTTAAATGCTGCTGAGAAGAAGCTTTGTTTAAGCAACTGTACTCCTTTGGGAATGGTGAAGTTTCTGGAATCCCCCTAAAATGGTGACCGTTTCATTACTGATCCTAAGGATCTGATTAATATTTTCTTGGAAGGCTTATTTGATGAATTGTATGCCAACAGTTCTATTAGACCAAATACAGTTATCTTCAACAGTACTTGCCCAATAATATGGGATGTTGCTATAACAATGGCATTATTAAACAGCAAGACTAACTCTGCAGCTGGCCTAGACAGTCTAAACATTTTCCCCCTAGTGGTAATAGAGGCCTTATTGTCATGCTGGCTAACATAAGGCTATGTTTTATCTGGAAGGAAAAGCAAGTAGGCTACCTGTTGCATTACTGACCGAAAAACACAACTATGAAATTTTGTGACTGACATTGACAGACTATAATCCTCAATGATTTCAAAAAAAAAAAGAAAATGAAAGGGTATCTGGCAATTTATTTGGAATTTTAAGGCTTGCCAATAATTAAGTTTCAGAGTTTGTGTCTGACCAAAGTCTCTTAACTACACAGTGCAGGAGAATTTTACACACACACACACACACACACACACACACACACACACACACACACACACACACACACACACACACTCACTCACTCACTCACTCACTCACTCACTCACTCACTCACTCACTCACTCACTCACTCACTCACTCTCTGCTTGCTTGAAGGAAAAAGAAAAACTGCAGCACACACCTCCATTCTGCTCTATATATCCGTGGACCATTGTTCAGACTGATACATAATCTGAAACTACAGAACCAAACCTAAGTAAAACAGAGAGGTTGCAGAACACCTCACAAATACTTAATATTGAGTATAGTTAGTCATGGAGTCAAAACCAAAAGATTGTCCATCTCTGTCTGATATAAGTTCTTCTCAGGAAGACCTACAGGTATCCAGTTGTAAATATAGAAAATATAAAGATCACAAAGAACAGTTGTTGTCTTAATCTTCTGTAACAAAAAGAAACAAGATTTAGAAACCAAGGTTAGAATTATGTACATAAGCCAATGTCTTATATGCGGGGGAATTAATGTTCTGCAGATGGATCTACCAGTGGAGAAAGTAGCCATAAAAGAAGAAAAAGAGAAATGGATTTCATATACACAGAAAACCTGTGAAAAGGCCAAAAAGGATAAAGCTATTAGTAAACAGATGTAGGAGGTGTTGCAGTCCCTGGAGGACATAAAGTAGTTATCAGGTATCCAGCAAACAAATCAATAGGGACAAAGAAGACCTGGGTGCTGAAAGTGTTATCTCAAATGATGTGTAGAAGATAGAAATGTCCTGTGTAATCATGCCTGGCTTCATGAAATCAAAGGAATCCATATTGTCATCTAAGGATATATGATGTCAGTTAAGTTGTAATATGTTTTATTAGAAAGAGTCCACCAGTCAAGTACTTCAAGAAACAATGTTAAGGGCTTATTTTGAGGTAAAAAAGAACCAGTTTATCTAGATGCCAAAGATGTGTCCGAGAAGGAGGAGACTGTATATGAATTGACGCAACTATACCTGCTTTCAGGTTTGACATTTTACAAGGAATTTTCCTAAAGTATTCTTTTATACACCCTTAATCTGTGGAGGGAGGATGCCCCTCTACCTCTGTGATCTTGAACCAGCCGAGGTGATTTTTTTCATGGTTGCTTATGCCCCCACTTGTGAGCTTGGGAAGGTATGTGATTAAGAGTTTGCCAAAGGGTCAGATTAGAGAAAATATTAATTTAAAAGAGAGTGGGGGAAACCATGCCACAATTCCTTTAAAAGATGGAGTTGGAAGCACTGACAAAGAAAGAAAAATGAGAAAGCAAAAGAGAGTACTAGGGCAGGGGGCCTTGAAGAGGGACAGAAAGAAAGACAGAGAGAGAATACACTGATGCTTTGGGCCTAAGAAAAAATGTGCCAACCTGGTGGGCGGGCAGAACTCTGGGGAAGTAAAATTTGTAGAAGAAATGGGAAGGAATAACAATCCAGGAGGGGATTGTAGTGAGTGAAGACTCCACTATCTGGTTCCTAAAAGAATACCTGAGCATCCCAACTAGTATAAGTGGAACTACTTGGAAAATAAGGTAAAAAAAAAAAAAAAACTTGTGTGTGTCCAAGAGCTTGTAAATAGTTAGAAAATTAAATGCATGGGAAAGAAAATTTGTCTAAAAGGTACTTTTCTGGAACAGAAGTATGAGAGAGAGAGAGAGAGACAGAGTCAGAAACACGCACACGCACACACACACACACACACACACACACACATTAAGAAAAATAGTGTTAGTCTGTCGTTGTACACACTGAATATTTTCTTAGAACTAACCAGTTTAAAGTCTGTCTAAACCGGAAGCATTTTCTGTTTTCACAGTGAATCATATTTGGTTGCTGTTTGTTCCAGGTAGTTATCACTATTATCCAGCCTAGGGATACATGGTGTTTTACAGTCAAAACATGACAAAGTGTTAAATGCATTTAAAGTATGACATGTTAGCTAAATTTTCCTGTGAAAGAAAGAAAGAAAGGAAGGAGTGTGTGTGTGTGTGTGTGTGTGTGTGTGTGTGTGTGTGTGTATACCAAGAATCCGATAACTCATACCTAGACCTGCTGGAGACACTCACCATCCAGCCAAAAATCCTATTCTTGCAAGACTTCAGCTATCCTCTGTAGACTTTGAAACATACACTGCTTTTAACTTGCAGGAACCACATTTTCTGGGCTTTATTAACACAAATATCTTGACAGTGTACACTGCAACCACAGGTTCAAACATACTGGATCTAGTACTTACCAGTATGGGAGAGTGCTGCACCTGGCTATGACAATAAGAGGTAGTGTCAGCACAGTTAGCTGGAATTTTGTAAATAATTATATGTCATTTGTGAATATCAAACCGATTTAAACAAGATGCTTGTGTTAGAAATGCATTAGAACTGTATGTTGTGCGTGTATGAAAATGTGTATATGAAACTGATTTGTACAGATGTTTGTGTTGAAATGGTATTTGTAAAGTGCTTGCATTTGAAATGTATCCACAGTGTACCCTACTGGAGAGAACAGAAATATACATGCAATATTGTAACTGTTTAAATGTATATGTTTTACCAGAGGAAAGTGGAAGGTTAACCTCAGTCCAGCAAACTTTAAAATATATCTGAAATTAAATCACTTTATGGGCTAGGCCATAAAGATGCTATCTCACAGGTTTCAATGCAGCCAGAGACACAAAGTCTGTACCAAGAAGCTTTCTGTATTGTCTTTGGGGTGAACTAATTACTACTCTGGAAGCGTGGAGGTATGAAATTGTTTTATGACTTCCAGCACCTGCCACAGATCTGAGCAAAAGCCCTTGTGTGTGTATTTTTACAGGTAGGTGTTAAATCCTGCCAGCTTCCAGCAATAGGGGTTTGCATGGGAACTAGATGTCAGATGACCAGAAGTGATGTAATTCTGCAAACTATCTCAGAGGTAATATTTTAGATATTATTTTGAGAAGTCTCTTAGTGAGACTGAGCATTCTGTATTCTGTCTTGAGCCTGACAACAAGAAGGACTATTCACCACATCATCTACCTTGCTCTATTAAGTAAGTAGGGAATAGTATAATTCTCCTGGATTCAGTCAGGAATATAGTGAAGCTTTGCTTAAATATTGTTTTTCTTTATTTGTCTGAACCTGTCCTTCAATGTTATTTTAAATATTTCCTGTGATTTGAACTCTGATGTCACTGTGAATATATACTTTGTATTTTCTTGTTTTTTTTTATTATTTATTATTAAATATATTTAAACCTTTTATTGTGGCTGATCCTTCTAGAGATATTTAAGTTTTGAGAGTACTTGCATATTTATTTGGTGACACTGTGTGGGCCACCCCTAATAGCCTTGCTCTTGGTCAAACTACCATTTGTATTAATTTCATTGAGTATATGTGTCATGTCCTCACTGATGAAGTTGGATGATGAAGCTCTCTCCTTCAAAATAAAAATCAGTATAGAAAACCCAGCAAAACCTGTAACAGTTAGTAACTATATTAAAGCAAATTACATCCTATTAAGTGACAGTTTGTTGAAATTCAGTGCACCTCCAAACCCTGAGTTCATAGCAACCTATGCAGAACTGTTCATAGAAACCCTGTACAAACATGTAAATGGTGGCAGAGGTTGTTTTACCTTCCAGAATAATCTGAAAACAGACACAAGAAACAAATAACACTAGTGGAATCCTAACCATAACAGGTTAGATAACAAAAGGAAAACAATTCTTGGCCAAAATCAGAAAGAGCAACTCTCGTACTGGCAAGAGCTCACAAATTAAACTAAACAGGAAACTAAGAGTACTAATTAAATGCAACAAGGCCAATTACGAGGTCAAGATAGTCTCTCAGATTAAAAGCAACCTCAAGGCTTTCTACAGCTATGTCCGAAACCTTAAAGGTAACACAGCAGTGTGCTTAACTGGTGGTAAATATTACCACCTTCACTGAGCACAGTGGCATAACAAGTCTATTGGCTGACAAATTCATCTCTAACTTCACCTCTCACTTTCCCGTGGTTCTCCCCATGAAATCCCTGCTAGCATAACGCTCCCAAGGAAGCAGGTCAAGGTGGTACTTGTTAAGGCCAAAAGCACAGCCTCAGTGGACCCAGACAATATGCAGGTTTGTCTCTTAAATAGCTTGAGATGATCTATCAGGACCACTTGTCACTTTTCAACTATAGCCTCAAACAGGCTACATACCACATGAATGGAGGTCTGCAACAGTTATCCCTCTTCACAAGGGTGACATTAAACTAACCCTGAAAACTACAGACCTTTTAGTCTGACTAATCTAATATGCAAAGCCATGGGACAAATTGTCATGGAAATGATGAGCAAGGTGATTGGCAACCTACTGACACTTGGAGCCATCTCAGTTTGGTTTTGTCAAAGGAAGGTCATGCCTACTTAACATGGTAGACTTCTTTGAGAGGGTCACCAGGGCACTGTATGAGGGGAAAATGGTACATACTGCCTACCTAGACATGGCTAAGGTATTTGATGTAATACCCCACTGAGGTATTGTTGACAAACTCACCAAACTAGGCATAAATCCCTACATAACTCACTGGATTGCCAGCTGACTCACAGATAGGACCCAAGAAGTCAAGATTAGTGAGACAACCTCCATCAAGAGACCAGTCACCAGGGGAGTACCTCAGGCTTAGTGCTGGGCCTGCTCCTGTTTAGCATCTACTTCTCAGAGGTCAAGGCTAATGTCAAAGGCCTCTGGCTCACCAGGTTTGCTGATGACTGCAAATTGGGAGCCATCGTAGATTCTCCCTATGACACTAATGCCCTGCAAGCATGTCTGACACAGACAAATAACTGGTGCCAAATCCACAGATTAAAACTCAATGCCAAGAAATGCATTACAGTGCCTTTTGGGAAAAAAGTCCACCCAAGTTAATTACTTCAGTGATAAGACACCCCTAAGAGTTGACCCAGTTGTTAGGGGATCTGGGAACATATATAGACAGTAATTTGGTCTTTGACCAACATGTAGCCAAGATAGTAAGAAAATCATTCTGTATCGCCCAACTCCAGGTCCAAGGAAGTTATAGTACCACTTTACTCAGCCCTTATCAGACTTCTCATTGAGTTTATTGCCCCCTTTGGCATGTACCTGACCAGGCATATGCAACAGTTGGAATACCAGCAGAGGTTCTTCACCAAGAGAATCCAGGGTGTTAACACATTGTCCTGTACAGATGGTCTTAAATCCCTGTCTCTTTACTCGCTCACCTACATGTTACTTAGTGGTGATCTATGCCTGGCATATAAAGCATCCTCAGATCCAGCCCTTTTCACTGTTCTGAAGAAATTTTGCACTTATTAAAATGAAAGCGCTAAAATCAAACCTTTCTTTCAGCTTGAGTGTTTTCTCTGGAATTGTTTTTCTGCTGGAACTGTGGTTTGGAGCCTTACCCTATTCAAACATAACTTTGACCATTGGATGGAAAAAAGAACCTTCCCAGCCTGGTACCTATCTCTCTGATAGATACTGACAGTAAATATTCCGTAAGTAACATACTCCCCACTAAACCTTTAGAAACCTTCTAACTAACATACCTCTCCAAAAAGATGCCCATGTTACATGGGAATACAAGTGGGTTCAGTTGCATAGCTTATGTTATAAAGGCCCTGGTGGTCATTAGTCTAGTATATACCTATATACCTATATACATGTGAAACAATATATATACAGTATATATAGATGTATAGAGATCTATGTCATTTGGCTGAATCATAAATTACTGAACACAGTTGACTAAAACCTCATTTGACTTGATCACAATTGATATCAGACATTCTACATAACAAATATACCGTAAAATCATTTTGAATGCAGGAAGTTGTCACTAAACCCCCACTTCTGTATATTAACTACATGGTCACACAACTCTGGAGAAAAGAAAAAGCACAGCAGGCAGTGAATCAGTGCTGGTATACAAGCATAAATGTCAGTGATTTGAAGGAATAGCATGACAGTGGCTATTACCAGCCCACAAATACTCTTCCAGACTCACTTCCCTAAATTCCTGTGATCAGAAATAATAACATCACATGTTGTTGATAGACTTCTATAGCTTTCTAACCTTTGAGATTCAGTCAAGTGAGTTTTTAGTCAATTGTGTTTGTCCATTTGTGATTCAGTCAAATGACATAAACCCACATATATATATGTGTGTGTGTGTGTGTGTGTGTGTGTGTGTGTGTGTGCGTGCGTATATCTATATATATATATATATATATATATATATATATATATATATATATATATATATATATATATATATAAAACTGTCTTTTTATATATATGGGTCCCAGTAACTTTATCAAATAGATATTTTGGTAGACATCTTTTTAATTTACACAATTTGGTCGACTAAACATATGGTCGACAGCACACAAGACTGACAATCCCGAGGTTGGGGAATATACTGTTTTCCCCGTGGATTGTGCAGTCTCAGAGTTAGAATATATAATTAGTAGGGGGTGTGGGAGGACTTGCCCCCTGTAAAAAATGTTGCTTTCTGTATTTTTTTATAAGTTTTGCATGTGCTGAAATTAATTATCAGTGCATATGTAGTAGCACGTCAACGTGCATAATGCCGTTCACTTTGTTAAATGGCATTCATTCAGTTTAAGTAGATCTGTGTGTGTATATGTGTATATGTATGTATGTGGGGGTATATATATTTGCATGTATATCTCCATGTGTGATATGTATGTATATAAAACTGAGAAGCAAAAGAACCGAAGAAAGTATGAGTTAGGAAGGTGAGTTGGAAAAAGAGTCCCGGTTATCGATGGATATACTAAATTATCAGTACTACATTTAGCACAAGTATACTAAAACAGAAGTCACAACATATGAGAAATTATACAGGGACCTACATACATTGATATGTTACAATTTCATGGGCCATATTCAGACTAAAACAGAGACTATAAAACAACTTTCACATCAGGCATAGTACTGTACTCTCTATATAAGAAGGTTCTTCCATGTACTTTGACAGTCTAGTTCATATCATCATACTCCTGGTAGATTGTCCCCCTCCCAACAAAAAAAAATGATATCTAGTGATTTAGATTTATAACTATAGCTGTAGCACCACAGCAAAGGTTAAAACTTCTTACTCCGTTTGTGCTCCTTTTCTCTGAGTAATGTTGCCGCCCTACTACGTTTAATTACAGCCATGTGCATGCCTTTCATACAGTTGACAGGGAGCCGCCATCACATTACCTGTCAAGCCTACTTACTGCTGTTCAGAATTAGTTTAATTATAAATGTAGACAAGTAGGTTTAAAAAGCAATAGAATAAGCGTAGCTGCAGTTTTATTAGCATTTTATTAGGTGTATAACCTCATTAAAATCTGACACAAGATTTCGTTCCAGTAGTAATAGTACAGGAGGCTAGATGTTGAATTAGCTGAAAACTGCTGCATGATGATCATACTTGCATGCTTGACAAGAAGGCAAGCTGAGAAACTGCAGCAGTGTTGAACACTATTGCATTCTCACATTTTTAGGTTCTTGCAGTTCCTGGTCAACATTATTAAGTATGCTTCTTGAAAGTCAGAGTTGCTTCATTCTCCTATCAACTTTAGAACACCTCACTGTTTCCTGATAGCTAACTGAATGTTATAAGTTCCAGTCCAGCAGCTGTATATTTGGTTTGGTCTGTGTTTATCAGAACTTTACGTCCCAGTTATTGATTTGAAATATTGAACCATGGTATTGCTTATCTTTTTGCTGCTGGCACAGGCTGGCTTCAAAGATACCATAGCATATTTGAAAAAAAGGAAAGGACATTTCAATGGATTAATAATTATGTTAAAAAGATCACTAACCGTGCAAGTATGACAAATTTCTATTTATTTATTTGTGAATTTCATCTATTAGATGGGGATAGAATCAGCTTTTGTATCTCTGCAGAATTATTGTGAAGGATAATGTTATTGTAGAATTCCATGACACTTAAATAGATTTACCCTTCAGGGTGCAATGGTTTGCTTAAGATTACATGTTTATACTCTGTTATATAAACTACAGAAAGACTGCATTACATACCTCTCAACAGTCCAGATTTTTGCAGAATGCCCAGATTTTTGACTAATATTTTTGGTCCATTCCTCATAAAACTTGTGGTTTTCCGGATTTTTGTTGCAAGTCAGGGATGACTGAATTCACTAAATAATGACAGGCATTTGAGTTTCAGACTTCATATCCTTTAGAAAATGCATGGTATCACAAGACCTTTTATTCTAGCAACTTTCTGAGTTTATAAGAGCAATATTTAAAATCTGTCCCTGTTTTAGGGGCTTTGTCCCCTATTATTTTTGGCATTGTCCAGATTTTTTGTGGTAAGAGGTTGAGAGGTATGCTGTACTAATGTGTTAAAAACATTCCCTAAATACAACATTTCTGTGTCACCTTTTGTTTGGAGACATGTTTTTCTTTCCTGCCATAAGAAGACAGTGCACAGTCTAACATTTTGCACTGAGTTTTGAAAGGTGTTTTTCTGCCTTATAATGCTGAGAGGCTCAGAGATAGGATTTTAAGAGCATCCTCATGGGCATTACTGGGGGATGAACATTTTCAGCTAAAGGCAAGGTCTGCTATTTGAAGAATGCTGTGGATAATTTGTGGTTATATTAAAGTATCTTGCTATCATAGTTGCTGACTTTCTGGATTAATGCTCTGATTTCCATGAGTGTTGTATGTAAGCAGTAGTGCCTTACACTCACACACACTCATACATATGCACATCAAGGAAGATCCATTCTGTTTGGGGAAACACCTTGACCTGCCATTCATGTTTAAGTAGCACCAATTAGTTATAAACTAATGTAGTATTTTAGGCTTACATCTTCTGAACAGCTGAAGATACAGAATGGATCAATGTTTTGTTTACACAGTAGATCACTAGCAAAATAATTGTTAGGCAAATAAACAGAATTTGATATACCAGCTTGGTATACCACGCACATACCAAACAAATGTAATAGAAAAAAATCATTTTTTGATATTTTGAAGTGACTGATTTCTTGATTCAATTAAAAACATAATCTTTTTGTTTTTACTTTTGATGCTGACATTGCAGAGAAATATTGGTATTGTTCTACCATTTTTTCTAGGCTGTACCACTTTAAAACAAAATCAGTTTCAGGTAGATGGAAGCTGTTGTGCTTTTCCTGCCTTGATTTATTGCAAATAGACAGAAATTCGCACAAGCTGCATTCTGGGTGTGCTGGTTTAGTGGGGAGAAATGTGTAAAGGCAGATCTGATGGAGTAGCAACATGGAAATTGTAAAGGTAGCCTTGAAGTGAAGGCATTTGACAGAGCTTAGTTATTCAAAAATACTAACCTGCTCCCCACTATGCAGGAGTCTGCTAGTACTGAGTTTCCAGGTGTAGCCCTGGAAAAGTGAGCTGTGGTAACAACTGCTGTAATTGTAAAACACCGGTGCATATGTTATTGATATCTGTTTTTGAAGCATACAGTACATTATAAATATTGAAATTGTATCAAACTGAGAAAATATGACACTAGTTTAAAAATAAATGAATTACAGACTAGATGGCACTGAATGACATATTTTACAGAGCACATATTCTATCTATTCTTGATGATTTGTTACTTCCTGAATAAAAATAATGTTTTGAAGTAATATCTCACGCTCTGTCTTTTAATTACTGTTATCCTTGTGTCCAAATTTTCAAATCTATAACACTTTAAAATTCTTTAATTTGGTAGATAAGGCATTATATAGTATTTGTAAAATAAACCGGTTTATTAAAAATTATGTTGTATGTTACAGTTTACATTAATTTCTGCTCCTGTTGTATAAAGTATTACAGTGTTAAAGTTAAATGAAAATGATTTGGTGCTTATTGAAAAAAATTGGAATAATTTGTAGAAAACAAAAATGCATGTAGTGTGTTTGTGTGGGTTTAGAATAAATGACAATTGGTTATTAAATATATCAGTTTTACAGTGCCAACTTTATATTATTTGAAACATAATTTATATGAAGTAAAACTGGTTTTATATTTTAACTGAGAATTTTATCATGCATGACATAATATAGTAGTCATCTATTTTCGAATGTTGTATATTCTTATTTAAGTATCATACAGCTTGCCTCTACTTTTGAATTTTCTGTATTCTTATTAAACTATCATACAACTTGCCTTCCTCACCTTAAATGATAATTTATTTGTTTTTTGTTTTATTTTGTTTAATTTTATAGATAGTTTCACTTGCTTCACTAATATGACAAATACTTATAGTCAGTACTAGGTACTGAATGTGTTTCATTCATCAGAAAGGAAAATGCTTGTACAAGACTGTTATCTGTTCCAAACTCCTCAGACTGGATTATAACAATAGGTAAAATAGTTTTTCATCTTCCTGTTCTTCAGTCTTCGGAACTAAGGTTCTATATACAATAATGATTTTACTTTTTGTTGGGGGGATAATATAGAAGTCATATCGAGCAGTGAATTCTTTTTACAAGAAAATTTTAGAATTCAGTTTATATTCTACTAATTTTAGTTGTAAATAGGGTGAGATAAATTTATAAACTATACTGGATACCAGATACTGTAAAATAAATTCTAACAGTACCGGATTAAAATTAGAAGGGGTGGAAAACTCAAATTGTTCATGTTTTATAACTGTGCAAAAAAAACTTGAGAGGTATATATATAATGAAGTACTGCTATATTCTTCCCATGGACGTCATGTCACTTAGCCAATATATTTGTACTTTGCTGTGCTCCTGAGACTTGCCATTATTAATTCTTTACACCCAATGGTGGCTTGCTACTTATGTATTTATGTCCCCTCCCCTAGAGTTTTATTGCTGGCAGCCTTGTCGCTGAGATATCAGCACATTCTCCTGTCATTTACCGTATTCTGCACATACAGCCTTACAAATGAAGTCACAGTTTTGTTTGCAAGATAAGTGTAATTTCCATAGTAAGAGATCATAACACACAAAGCACAGCACTTTTATTTTGTTAAAGAAGCAGCATGGGGCGAGACAGCGTCTGGGATACAAAGATAAATCTAGTGTGCAGATGTCCACAGTAATAATTGTGAAGGCATAAAATAGAGGATAATAATTAATTCCAAGTCATTTATTTTGTATGTTTGCGAGAGTATTAAGAAAATAAGAAACCTGACTTGCATATGGTAATAAAAAGTGGTATTAGGCAGCATGTTGTTGCAGAGTAAAGTAGCAATGCACAATGTTTAGAATTTCTCATCATTTTTATACCCCCTTTATATTTTGCTTTAATATCTTCTAAAGTTGCATTATTTAAGTAAATGATTCTTTTCCTTGTGGCATGACAAGCTTGCTAGCAGTATAATTGGACTACAGTGATCTGGCATGTACCAGAGCCTTGTCAGTTACTGTAGTTAAAAGCATATCTAAAATAAAGAATACAGGTATGTAAATACCTACTGTCTTAATGCTGTTCATGGCTACATCTAAAATAAATATATGTATATATATATATATATATATATATATATATATATATATATATATATATATATGTATACATACACACATATGTATATGCATGTGTGTGTGTGTGGATATATATATATATATATATATATATATAAAATTATATATAAGTATGTATAAAATATAGATTGATAAATATAGATATATAGAGAAATATAAATTTTTGTATGTGTGTGAGTAAAGACATATACTTTAAACCCTTAGGTCCTCATGGTTTCATGTCAGAAAAACAACTCTTAAATAGGAGTTGGAGTATATACCAGAAATGTACATATACATTTGTTTTTGTTGTGTGGTAGAAGTGGTCTGAGTTTGAGAGAACCACCAAATTTAGTGGAAATGTCAAAAAAAAAAAAAAAAAAAGCAAGTGTAATTTTTTCTTCATACTGTGTGTTGCTAATCAGTAATTGCAGATTTAATTTTCTCATATGTTGAATGCTTTTGGTGAATTGTACTATCTGTTTAGAGAATCCTTTTGAAAATTAATCAGAGGTTTTTGTTCATTTCATCTGATGCGAAAAAAAAAGTGAAAAAGAATCAAGCATCTGTCCTACCTTGCTATTTGTGTAATATGTCTGTCCTATCTTTTTTGTGTAGGGCTGACAGGGCATGCCGAAGTAGTGCGAGTAATCTATGACCCAGAGAAGATTAGTTACCAGCAGCTTCTCAAGGTCTTCTGGGAGTCTCACAATCCAGCGCAAGGTAAAGTAATCAGCACTTGGTTTTCTCATTAAGTCTTCATTGAGGATTCCTAATTAATGCTGGAGGTGGGAGAGAAAAGACCCCCACACCAAAGAAAAGACTCTGGTAAATAATTTGCCCTTGGCAACCATCCATTATGAAGGAACTAAATTAGGAGTCTTCTGGGAGAAAAACAGCTGCAAAACTGGCACCCTAAGTGTAGCATTAATATCAATATTTGGGTACAGGTGATATTGTGATGTGTCAGTAAACAGATTTGTAATGAAATGAACAAGATTTAAACAGTCATTGTGGTTCTGTACTCAAAAGCACTGCCACACACACATACACACACACACACACACACACACACACACACACACACACACACACACACAAGGTCAGTCTGCTTGATGATGCACTTAGAAGGCATATCCTGCTGAAACCTAACTGCATAGAAGTAGCAGCAAGCTAGTAAGCATTGAACAGGGCCCATCATCTGCTACTGCTTCACTATTCCTCCCCTCAATAGTAATTAGTGAGCTACTGATTGGCAAATATTCTATGCTGATCTCATATAATTATCAAAACAGCACACTTGCTGTCATCATGTGCCAGTTTGTGATGTATCTGAGCAATTCTCTTCTTAATCTTGACCAGGTCATGATTTTGTATATTTTGATCACCTTGTGCGGCAGGAGCACACTTATAATACTTTGAAAGATAAGTGTGTATTTTGTCTGTGAGAAAACTGTGGAATTATGTCATAGAGTCTGCCAACTGTGTTACTTAATACAAAATCATCACGTTTACAGATTCCATGAATCTCATTTGCCTCCAGCTGTCCGTTATGAACCCTCAAAAGCATTTTTTTTGTTTTGTTTGTTTTCTTAGGAAATGGGAGAAGAGCTGATAACCACAGTAATCAGGATTACCTGGATATGATAGGGTTTCAGCAGTTATCTCACAGGCCTTTCCTGACTCTGGTAGACTAGTACAGCACTGATGAGATAGGAACTGCACCAGGAAGCTCATCTTTGCAGATTACAGATTTACCATTTCACTTTGCTTTACTTTTTTCCCTCAAACCCACAAAGTGCAAATTAAGAACTTCTGCACGATCTTCTCTTTCCTGTGACTTTAAATCTGACACACTGCAGAAAGAATTTGCTGCAGTAGCGAGTATATCAGAAAGCCCCCATACACCAAGTGCTGTTGTGTGTGTTTTGTGTGTGTGTGTGTGTGTGAGTATGAGTATGGGGGAGGGGTTTGCTTTGCTGCACTGAGAAAAATCATTTGAAGCAGAGGTAGGATGAGGGGAATGCCGCAAAGTGAAATCTGTTTTACAATCCAATCATATCTTCATAACCTAATAGCCTATTTTTTTTTGGGGGGGGGTTATCTACTGGGAAAAGATGCACAGTCTGTTTTAATGAGATTTTATTTAATGAGAAGATTAGAAGACCCTATGTGTATTGTGCCCCTGCATTTTTGTTTGCATTTTAAGAATTATCACTGGAGGTGTTCCATACATGTTAAATTTCTGTGCCCCCTTATTGAAGCAGATCTTACCCATTAGGCTGTGCTGGACAGTGGTACCATGAAAACAGTGTTGCCGTGCTGATTATGTCTGTTAATTTTATTTTTTCATGGTGGAGGTATTGCTTTTCAACACGTAAGCAGAAATGTGGATTTTTTTAAATGATTCTTTAGCGTGTTTAATTCATTCTTTGGTAACTGGTTAAGGTCCAGTACAAATAGGTGCATCTTCTGGAGCTTATCATGGAGTTCTTCTGTGATTTGGTCTTACTCAGTCTGTGGCTGTAAAATCTAGGATTGCTGTAGCAGGTGCTGGTCTCATTTACATCTTACTATTTTAGTTCTGTAAAGCCATGTGAAAATGATGTACCTTTTTTGCTTATATTTTAGCACACTGCACTTTTTCCTTCTGTGTTCTTGGGATCATGTTCCCACATGCTGAAGACTCATGCTCTTTTCTGTCCTAATTCACATTTAATACTGAGCCCTTCCAGCAACTGAACTATGGTTTGATTTGCCTTGGATATGAGCCAGTGTTTGGGTCCTATATATATATATATATATATATATATATATATATATATATATATATATATATATCTTTTCCAAGCCATAACGTTTGTTTTATGACATCTGCCTTCACCATAACATTCCTGCTTTTCTCAGCATTTCTCTTGCCTGCAGATGTGAATATATGGGTGATGCTACACTTGTTTCCAAGCCACCTCCCTATAGCATAAGGTGTCTCTGCTGTATTTATTAGATGGAAAGATGAAATATGACTGTTGCCTATGTGTCACCCAGCCTGAGCTGTAGAAATGTGCAGCATGTGAACTTTTTCAAAGATTTGCTTCTACTGTGGGGGGTGATTGTATGCTACACACCCCTCTGAACTGTCCATATGGAGTAGCTGCATGTTGATAGTATACTGTCAACCACTGAACTGGTATAATCACTGTATTGCTACAACAGCAAGTTATCAGGCAGACATGTATGTTAGGATACTGCTGTTTGTCAGTAGAAGTGCACTCATTGTGCAGTTTCACAGTCGTGGCACGTAGCAGTGAAAATAGCAATATTAGGTACTTCGGTGCCTGCAAATAACAATATTCCAGGCACGAGGTAGGGGGTGGGGCATCAGGTACTTGCTTCCTAGTATTCTGCAAACAAATTGAACACACATATAGCTTTATTGCTTTTCCACGATCCAACAGTAACTTTTAGGTTATGAGGATCAGTCTGCGTGTCTAGTGGGAGGGATAGCGTCCCTGTGAGGAACTAGATCTCTGCAATGTGTTACAGAGCATCCCATCTTCAGTTTTATTAAAAAGGACACTTGCAGGCCATTTTGGGTCATTTTTCTTTTATAAATATTTTGCCACAAAAACGGGATTTCCACAGTCTGAACTTGTGCGATCCCCCTCTCTTATTTAATAGGGTACTTGTCTCTAGCTAGCTGCATTATTAGATGTCAGTTTGTCCATCTCCATGAATGGCAGATCTGACAAATTTAATTTATGCAGATTAATGACGGACTGCACACAGCAGGGCTGACAGATGCTCAGAGGCGTGGCTGACTCATGTACGTGTAATTCAGCTATGGTGATTACACTGAACCCCCAGTGACAAGATGATTAATTACCTTTGATGACACAAACAGAAAGCTGGATTTAGACCAGTGTTTATTGCAGGGTTAATATCAGGTGCTGTCCTAGCAGTGACGTGCATGTGACATAAATTCTCAAGCAGAATTATTAGTCTTAAATCTGAAGGCATAGCAGCACTATGGTAGTACACCAGACCTCAACATCTGAAATGTCGAAGAACTTATTTTCAATTCTGTCCAACTTCAGCCCATTACAGAAGATGATGAGTTCCATTCACTGCCGAACCACTGCATGTGGCTAATAGACCAAAATACAGAGAAGGAAGTCCTATAGGCACTCTGTGATGTTTTATTTTATTTATGTGTTTATTTATTTATTTTCTGTTACATTCTGACATTATTTCAGCAGCAGTTTTCCATTTCTGGGTTTGTGTAGGGGCCACTACATTGCAGTTTGTGTTGGCATTTGATCACACACATACACACACACACACACACACACACACACACACACACACACACACACACACACACACGCAAACATTGCAAGCTAGTTTATTTGACGGCGTCTTATCAAAGCTACTTAGAAGGCTACATATTTAAAGTCTGTCCATGAGGAGCCACAATCATATGCATGCTTTTTATCTAAGTGTTGGGTAGAGTTAGCTTCTGAACAGTATAGTATGCTAACATTATGAATGAATGGATTGCTTAATTCCCTTTTCATTTATTTATCATATTCACCATATTCTTATAAACTCTGTCATGTTTTATTATCCACTTATTGCTGTAATTACTTTGAAAAGAAGTAACTAATTTGTTGGGTTTTTTGTGAATCATTCTCAGTTATCTTTTTCTGTTGTTGCTTTTGTAGGCCCTTTAATTCATTGATGAGTTAGTATTTTTGTGTGCTGCTTAGGTTTTTGTCATGTTGTATATGTTCTGAATTTCTTATGACTGTCAGCTGTTTATCCTGGTATGATTGTAGGAAGGCAGTATAGATAAGCTATATGGATTTGTCATCAGATAGTAGAAAGTGGGAGTGTTTTGGGGGTGTCTTGTCCAGTGACCAACTTCTTATTTGGCTTATGGGCCTCCAAAATTTAGGAAATACCTCCCTTTTAAGTTCCATGTCTATCTTTCTTTATATCATCTGTATTGATTTGTCTTATTCCCCTTTCTTTGTCTCATTCTGGCCTAAAATCCTTTCTGTATTTTTTAGCACTCATTCTCCCGTATCTCCAATCCTACTCCTGCTTCGGCTGCTTTAAAGTACCTATACAGACATCATGCTCCTCCCTTTGAATGCATTCCTTTCTTCTCTCTAACTTTCCCCTGGTTTACAATTTACTAAAACCCTTTCAATTTCCATCACTCTTAATTACTGTCTTGTCCTGCTTGTCTCCATGATCATAGCAGCAGTTGTATGTACTGAATTATTTATTTAGTAGCATTACATTTGTTTCTTAATTCTATCGCAAGCTTGCCATGCAGAGGATAACCTTCAGTTCCCTTTGAAAAGCATGCATTCTTTCTTTCCATTCTTGCATAAACTCTTCATTCAGTGGATCATGTTATTTGGTCATTTTAGCTTATCATCTTATTGTATTAACTCTGACTATCTTCTAATTAATATGTGTAAAACTTTAGGGAATTTGTAGTTCTTGTTTAGTGTAAGCATTTCTAGTCAGTTGTCTTAAGTTGTGTATAGGTGATACATTTTTTACTTTAGTTCTTTTTAACTAATCTTAAAGACATGTAGATTTGGGGATTGCTATGGGAGCCTGCTAAGCACCCATTTTTGCTAATATAGTTTTGGGCAATTGGGAATGGACATCTATTGAAAACAGTTCTTGTACATCACATTTAAAAGCATCCTTTAATTTTTGGATGATAGAGAATTACTTTTCTAGATGTTTTTTCTGTATAAAGATTAAGAAAATCACCCTTTTCAAATCAGTATCCGCGGTGGTGGTGCTGCGGTAGCACTGTCGCCTCACAGTAAGACGTTGTCCGGTTCGACTCTCAGCTAGAGCGTCTTCTGCGTGGAGACATGCGTGAATGGGCGTACCTTTGTTGAAGGTTGTGCGTTAGGGCTGGCAACACAGCATGTAAAAATCAACTGCCAATCATTAGCGGACCGGAGTTCCACTGTGGCGACCCCTAACCAGGAAAAGCCAAAAGACACAACAACAACCCTTTTCAAATCAGTATTTGTACTTTAACAATGCTCACAGTTTGAGCCAAAACATGAGTATTATTAAGGGACACTATGCGCCTGTCCAGAATTATTTCTAACGATATTCATCAAACTGAATAGGACAGACTCAAAACTTTTCATGGCGGTGGAGGGGGAGTTACCTTGAATTTTTTTTAAATAATGTTTTTAATGAGCTTTTTGAACACATAAATGATAGATTTTCCCCAGTTCTGAATCAGCCATTGGTTTGTTTGGCTTCCTTTAAATAATTGTCAATTTTTTCAGCATCCATGATATTACATAATTCTGCAATATGCAGTGCATTTTATGTGGGAAAGATAGAAAGAAAATTGCAGCAACATGTATATGAATATGTGCTGGCTTTAAAGAATTGTAACAACAATAAGGATTTATTTCAACATTCTTTATCATGTAATGATTTTTAGAATGTGATTGTTTTTATCATGGAGAAGGTTAAAAGGGATTGGAGATGGTGACTGGGAAAATGCTCTATTGTACAAAGAATTAGTTTGGCAGATTAAATTGAATTTTGCATTGCCTTGTCATATAAATGAAAATGATTCTGCTGGATCAAGATTAAAAATGAAAACTGGTAACATGTAGTGTGATTCAAAACATGGCATTTTTGTAACTATTACTTAAAAATATCTTTGTGGAGTGTGTACTTTATTGTGATGAAGGCCTTGCGAGAGTTGGACAATTGCATTAAATGCATTTTACCTGGTAATTCAGTATGTCCTTTGTTACTAGACACGTTTCCTACAGTGAAGCTAATGTTTACCACTGAAGAACAAAATTCCACAAGAAATTTTCTAAACAGAATTACGTATTTCATACATAGTTTATTGGCTAGGTAACTGACTGTCAGACAGAACCCATATTGTAAGGTCAGAGGTACTTGTTGCAGATGGAAAATGTTACCAGTTGTAACAGGGTTTTGTCCTCAACACCCTCCTCTTTGCTGTATATATATATATATATATATATATATATATATATATATATATATATGTGTGTGTGTGTGTGTGTATATATATATATATATATATATATATATATATATACACATATATATATATACACACACACACACACACACACACACACACACATATTTTACTGACATAAAAGCTGACCCCAGGTGACTATGGCTAACCAAGTTTGCTGCTGATTACAAACTGACAACAGTTATGAAATCCCATTCTCATGCTCAAATTCTTCAGCAAATGCTGGGCCACACAAATGCTTAGTGTATTATGTGCTTACCCTTGACACAAGGAAATACAGCATAGTTTCCTTTGGTAAATCTAGCATCATTACTGCTTACCATGTAGATAACATTCCACTTAAAACTGTCACAGTTATCAGCATATTGGGTATGTATGTTGATAACAAACTCTCCTTTGACCACCACATCTCTAGGGTTGTTATAAAAATTCTTCTACCTTGTGCAACTTATCTTTCATGGTGTCTCTTCAAGGTCTGAAAAAATAATTCATCCTTTGTGAAGCACATCATTGAATATAATGCACCCTTTGACATGTACCTCAGTAAACACCTAAACCAGCTTGAAGATACCTCAGCGTTTCCTCGACAAAAAATCTCAAGCCTTTGACCCCTTAGTTACTCGTAGAGTAAAAGTCCTGTTCCTCTACTGAGTGTCATACAGACTCCTTGAGGGAGTCTGTTATGAAAGATCCAGCACTCTTGGAACTCCTTCACCTAAGTAGAGAAGTAGTGGTAAAGCAAATACCCCCTCTAGTGTCCTAAACCTGTACGACTACAACAGCAGCACCAGATGGTGTGACAGATACTCCACTTAATGTATTCCCCATTTCTAGAATAGGCTGTCCTTATTTCCCTAGCAACCTTTAAAACCAGCCTGAATGACTGTATGAGTGATGACAAATTTTCAGTGGGGAAGTGCAGAGAAAGATTGTTGATGGGGAACATTGTTAATATCCCACCAGTATTATGTGATGTGTTTGAGCATCTGCACAATCTCCTTGTCCATAAGCTTAGTAAAAGCCTACAAACCAAGGCTATTGCTGAAAACACATTTGCTAAAATAGTGTCAGCAACATAAAAACATCTCCCTGACAAAATTATAGACACTATAGTCTCACAAAAGTAACAGTAGAACATCTAGAGTGTGTTACTATTCTTTTACATTATTGACGTGTTAGACTTCCTAATATACATATGTCACATTGCAAATCAATGTATGTAATTTATATAAACCGCATTTTCATTGGTTGTTCTTTTTATATTTTCTCTCATTGCTAGGGTCATACCTGGAAAGGGTCCTTGGGTCAGTGTAATTACCCAGTAAGTAAGTAAGTAAATAAATAAACAGTGAACTGTGAATGAGAAATTAACTTGTAATTAAATAAAAGTCAGTTGGCAGTGGTATTATTGAAAACACTTTATCCACTCTATTTACTTCTCCATTATAAGCCTGCCCACAGTGTGTCACTTTGGATTCTTGGAAAATATTTTAATGTTTGGGATGCTGCTGTAAGGTTTGTCTTATGATCATACTTTATTTAAAATGTAAAATGTCTGCCCACTAGGTAACAAATGGAAGAAAATGGACCAAATATAAAGTAAACAAACAACAACAAAAAAGACCTCACAACCACGTGTTGGATAAAACTACTTTAATAACTGTAAACACTTTCATTATAGAGTTGTAAAATAGTTCAAGACTTAATCAGACTGCTAAATAACCAATGTAAGGTGCTACATTTTAATACCCCATGCTAAAAATTGTTTTTTTTTGTACCAATACCATTCCATTCACCATGTTTTAACCCCCTCCATTTTAAAATACATTTAAAAGTCAGTACGTCATTTAATCCTTTTTTCTTGAGCCATTTAAATACATTTGCCACAGAAATTCCATTATTTATTTTATTTATTATTTTATTTTATTTCTAGTTTGATTACCGGGGAAGTCCACTGGGCCCAGAGAGCCCGTTTTCAGTGGAGGCCCGGGGAGCAAAGCTTCATGAAACAGATTACAGTAAAGATAGCAATCCAATAAAAATAGAAGTACAAGTACAAATACATATCAAATAATACAAAGCATGAGCAATATTGCCTAAAGCGGAAAAATATCGTGCAGATACATTTTAACAAATTCACACAGTTAAAGTCAAAAGGCAGAAGCTATTTACAATATTTACAGAGTGTGAGAGATCATATGGGAATTAGCTATAGAAGGTTATAGCCAGCTATAAGGTGCTTAGGAACTCAGGAGGATACCCTCCCAGGGGCATTTGTTAAAGAGTTCTAGGTAGGGAGAATGCAGTTACATTTCCATTTGGAGGAGAATTAGTTGTAAAGCTGAGTTTTGAAGTGGTTTCTGTTTGTCATTGTCCTTAGTGTGGAAAGGAGAGAGTTCCATTTCTTACCTAAGGAGAAGGAGAGGAGAAGTTGTCCAGCAGGACATTTAGGTTTGTGGACAGTAATTAAGTTTTGGTGTTCAGATCTGAGAGTTCTATTTGGGGTGTATGGGGGAAGAATGTTAGTTAGACTGGGGCATTTGGTAGAATTAAATATTAGTCTATGTGCTGTAGTGAGCAGGAGGAAGTCCAGGTAATTTGTGAATTCTAAAATACCACCAAGACCACCGATCCAAGAAGTAAGCAATTTTAATGATACACTTAGCGCCTCGGCTTGCACAGCCTTCCAAGAGTAAAAACACTACAACACTCTCTTTACTTAAATACAGCAATATTGCACAAGACAATTACTCAATTAAGCATACAATTTAAATCACATATTTCCAATTACATTCCTTGTTGAGTCCCTGAGGCTCCAAAGTACCATACTTTAAAATCAAGAGGGTTTCTTTTTTTTAAGTTTATTTTTTAAGGACACACATTCACCTATACCAACTTGCAATTTTTCCAGAACACAACCCCTAAGAGAATCAGGATCAGAATTGTGTGCTGTCATGCAATGGCTCCCAAGGGGACTCTCTATTTTTTTTTTATTTTTTATGTCCCTAATATGTTCCTGTAACTGGACCCTAAAACTCCTATAAGTTTCCCCTATGTAGAACTTATTGCATCCACATCTCAGCACATACACTAGCCCCTCAGTATTACAACTGTATTCATACCTAGCTGGAAATTTAATACCATTAATATAGGGAAAAGAACTTACTACATAATGATAGATGGAACAGTGCCCTTATTTGTGTTTAAATTCTGACTAACATTAACATCTGGTAAACAAAATTGGTTATGTACCAGAATATCAGCCACATTCCTAGATCTTTTATATGCAATACTCACAAAGTCGGGTAATATAGAGTTCAACATTTTATCCCTTAGAAGCATGGGCCACAAACTACGTGTTTTAACTATATCCTCAGTTATAACATTATAGGTTGTCACTCAGAAAACTTTCTTCTGGTCCCCATTATTTCCAACTGTCTTGGTGGATTTGTTTCCACATGTACCAGCTTTATATTTCCCACTAACACGGGCATAATGAGACTATCCCTGGGGGTTAGAAGAATACCTCATGTCCATGATTTTTTGTTTAGCTTCCCTAACCGACTGAACATCATAGCCTCTTTTAATAAACATATCTTCTGCTTCTGCTATCTGTTTGTCAAAGCTCATATCAAGGATACAAAGCCTACGAATTCGTAATAATTCATTATAAGGCAGTACCTTGATCAAATGTTTGGGGTGACAACTACTCCCATATAAAAATACATTTCTATGTTCAAATTTCCTGTGGAGACTATTTGTAAATCCATCTAAACTAATATCCAGAAAATTCACAGTTGTGGGCCAAGCTATATACCATCAAAGCTTAAGCCCATAGTAATAGATTGTAAGTCATCGACAAACCCAAGGGCTTCTGTCTGGCTTCCTTGACATAAACAAATAAGATCATCAATAAATCTAAAATAACTTTTGATCTAAAAAATCATGCCTATAAACAAAATCATCTTTAAGTTTAGCCATGAGTAAATTAGCATACATGGGGGTGAAAGCCGCCCCCAAAGCAGTGCCCTGTAATTGCTGAAAAATGTTTCCATAAAACATAAAAAAATAATTTTTCAAACAAAACATAACTAAATCTATCAAAAAATGAGAGATGGGAGAGTCCCCCAGGAAATGGAATAAGGCCTGAATCCCTATTTCATGCTTAATGTTAGTATAAAGACTTTTGACATCCAGGCAGAGCCAAAACATGTTCATATTCCAAACTTTCCCTTTTATTTTGTTCAAAAAAATCGTGGCTATCCCTAATATAAGAGGCTCTACTCAATACATATTTCTTAAGATGTTCATGTAGCAGCACACTTATGTTTTTCAAAACGTACCTCTGTGCAGACACTATAGGTCGACCACTAAGGTTAGTTAGACCTTTGTTTGTCTTAGGTAAACAGTAAAAAACTGCCATAGAGCAGTTTTCCACTCCAAACTTCTTTTCCACATCCTTAGAGGTAAAATACCCCAACTTAAGACCTTTGTCTAACAACAGTTGGTACTCCTTAATAGCTTCAAAGTAATCAGAAACATCACATTTTCTATAAATTTTCACATTGTTCAAATGTTTAAACACATCTCTAAATATTGTGTAAAATGCATGATTACTATCTGGTTGCCCTTATCAGATGGTTTAAGCACCATCTTCTGTCATTACCAAATCCCAGTAGGGCTTACCATTGCTGCTTGGTTAAGTTAAAGCATATATTAGACTTATCTCTATGCAAGACCAGTACATTTGTTCAACCTCAAAATTAAGTGTAGCAAAATATCCTTGCAAGGTGCTGTTAGAAAAGGTGGAATAAAAGAGCTTTTAACAGAGATAGCATCAGTGTTCAGTTGGCAATAAGCATTAAAGTCATTCTCAAACAAATCTTCCTGAGATGACAAACATGAGTGAAAAGAATCATCATCACCACTTTCATGACAGTCAGTAGGCACAACCCCTCCCTCTTGTTTAAAGTAATATATTAAATGCAATTTTCTACTGAAAGAAAAGATTTCACTTTTAAGTACATGCATTCTTGGTAAAGCAGTTGGTATAAATTTAAGGCCAAGACTTAATACAGACATAACCACAGCAATTTCATGTTTGTACAGATTTAACATGTAAATTGTCACAAAATACATTAATATCACCGTTTTTTCTTGTTATGCTGTCCCTTCTTATTATAGTTCTTTTGCTGGCCCCATTCATTGCGACCCTATTTTCTGTTGTTAAAGTCTGTTCTGGCAGAACTGGAATAATTTGTGAATTCTAATTAGTTGAGGGATTGGAGGGTAACACAGTGATGAGTGGAATGTTTGGCTTTGGTGGCAAATTTAGAAATGTTGTAACAGCTTTCTAGTTTGGAAGTGATGGAAGAGGATAGGTTAGTTAGTAGCGGGACGTCATACAGAAGGGAGGGAAGGAGGTAAGAGGACGCCAGAGTATACCTGGTAGAAGTAGAGGAAGTGGTTGTTCCTGTATAGCATACCTAGTTTTTGGTGGGTTTTCTTTATATTTTGCTGAATATGGATGTCAGACTTGAGGTGTTTGTCTGTAGTTACACCGAGTAGTTTGGCAAAGGGAACAGCTTCGATCAGAGAGTTGCTTTGGCTAAGGACTTGGAAGGAATTTTTGTCAAAAGAGAAAGATTTTGAGGGTGTGAACAGTAGTATTTTAGATTTGTTAGCATTGAGAGAAAGGTGCTTTTGGCGCATCCAGATCTCAGTAGTTGAAGAAGGCAGTCTGAGTTTTAGATAGGACTTCAGGGAGGTTAGAGGCAGAGCAGACAAGTGTAGAGTTATCTGCATATTGGATGACTTTGGCATTAGGAATAGCAGAGTGAAAGTTATTGATAAAGATATTAAACAGCATTGGTCCGAGGATGGACCCCTGTGGTACTCCGGTAGAGGTGGGTAAGAAAGATGAGGTGCCTTTTTCCATTTCACAGCCTGAGATCTATCTGACAGATAGCTTGAGAACCAGGAAAGAGTGTTTTGGGAGAGATTTAGGTTTGAGAGATGACTTAGAAGGTGCTTATGGGAAACCGTATCGAATGCTTTAGCGAGATCTAGGAGCACTGTGGATACTAAGTTCCCAGAATCTTGGGCTTGACTGACAGTTTCTAAGAATGAGAGTAGCGCTGTTATGGTGCTATGTCCTGGTCAGAAGCCATGTTGGGTAGGGGTAAGAAGTTGGTTTTTAGTCAGAAAAGGCATGAGTTGGAGGTGGATGCATTTTTCTAGGATTTTGGAGATTAGATTGAGAAGAGCTATAGGGCGGAAGTTTGAAAAGTTAGTGTTTTTGCCTCCCTTGTTTAGAGGAAGAATAAATGTGGAATGCCAGAGTTTAGGGACATATGATTCCTTTGTGGATCTATTAATTAGGATACTAATTGGGAGAGAAATACCATTGGCAGCAGACTTGAGAAAGAAAGAGGGGATGTTGTCAGGTGCATTGGAGCAGGGTTTAAGTTTGGATAAAAGTCTTTTTATGTAGTTAGTGGAGACAGGTTTAAACTCAAACGTAGGGGGGAATTATTTGGGGACTTAGATGAGGTAGAATGTAGGAGAGATGGGTCGTTGTTGGGAAAAGTTTTTGTTAGGTCGGATATTGACTCTATAAAGAAAGAGTTGAATAGTGAGGCTAATTTGAGGTCAGATTTACTTGGGTCTGGACAGGGGTTAGTTTTGGAGCCTGGGTTGAGGAGTATGTTTATGGAGTTCCAAAAATGCCTAGGGTTTTGGGGATGGTTGGACTGGATCTTAGTGTAGCAGGATTTTTTGTCTTTGAAGATTTATTTTTTTGCAAAGTTACAGAGTTGTGTATATTGGAAAAGGGTTTCGGGAAGTTTATTCTTTTGGTAAAGCTTCCAGGATTTATCTCCGATGCATAATTTGCTTTGTTTCTTTGGTTAGCCAAGGGGCAGTTAATAGTTTTTATTCTTTTTTCCTTGGTGGAGCTAGGGAGCCACGGGGCAGTTATAGTTTTTATTCTTTTTTTCCTTGGTGGAGCTGGGGAATTTAGACCGTCTAGGAAAGTATAATTAAAGTGGTCTATGGCTTTATCGAGTGGAAGGGTTTTTAGAATGTTCCAATTCATTTGTTTGAGATAGTTAGAGAAGGTTTTGGGGTCAAATTTACTAAGGTTGTGGGTCTGAATATATTGATGTTGGTGTGGATGGGAGGTGGTTGCATGGTAAGTAAAAGCTGGGAGATGGTCACTAATAGAGTCAGGGATGGTGCCAGAGTTGATAATTTTATTTGGATAGAATTAATATGTGACGCCCGTGCACTGGCCCAGCAATCAAGGAGCCTCAATCCTCACCACTAACACCAGTGGGGGGCATCCACATAGAGGAGGATAACAAATACATACACAGTAAAGTACAATTTCTCTTAAGAGCACACAGAGATCACAGTCAGTCTGGGGTTGGTTACTCCATTACTTTTAATTTTTTTTCTCAGTCCTCACATAAAGTTTTGTATTAAACCAAAGTATACCTTTGCATTTGACATATTCTGTTTTGAAATACAATGTTGATGAGCATAAATGTAGATGCAAAGTGGTCACATTTTTTTATGCACATAAAGAAGCCATCACATCTGTTGCACATTGCAATGTACACCACAAAATCTGAGTTACAGGAAATGTAACCTGTGAATTAATTAATTGTAAGAACACATTATAGTAACTAGAACCTTTGGTGATAAACCTACGCTGGGAACAGTATTCATATTTAAAAGTACCAACTGTTTTAGCTATTTTTCTTGAGGAAACTGGATGGTACTGCAATAAATGTCATAAACGTCATCTCTTCTTTGTAATGAATGCTGCTTTGGTCCCTCAATCAGTTGCCAAGCTATCCTGAACTGACAAGATTTTCCATTTCTCATGAGTAATAGTTTTAATGTTATTTGTGTCCATAGAAAATGTGACCCCCGATGGCTGTTTGCCTTATTAACAGCATTGTCAGTTACATCACAGTGGTCTCACCTTCAATAGCCACATCGCCACAACAGTCAGGAAATCCTTCTATGTGGCACACCTCATCACTAAGGGCTTTTCATCCAGAAAAAAGGAGGTCATTGTCCCACTGTACTCATCCCTCATTAGACCCATTATAGAACACAACACCCTGTTTGGTATGTACCTCTCAAGACATCTGCACCAACTGGAAAGGTTGCAGAAATACCTCACTAAAAGAATCACAGGTCTAAAGCAGATGCCTTATGCTGACCATCTAAAAAAGTCCAGCTATACTCTGTTGCATATCGTCTACTCAGAGGTGATCTCTGCTTAACATACAAGGCCATGTCAGACCCAGAGCTGTTAGACATGCTACACTTAAAGAAATACCAGTCCCTCAGAGCCACATGCTCCAGGGATCTAAACTGTGTCATCACAATGAACAAAACTTGCTGGAGGGATAGGTTCCTGACCCAGAGACTCCCCAGACTCTGGAATAGACTGCCCATACATGTCAAGCAGAGCGCCTCTTTTGCTCTCCTCAAAAGGAACATTGACGATTGGATGGGCGATGGGAAATTCACCCCGGGGATCATGTCAGTCACCCTGCTAGACAGGAGTCCAGGGAAGTAAATATTGTGTGAAGAAATAGCCAGGGAATTGTTATGGCTAGGCTTGTATAGGCTCTAGGGCCGATAGCCTATTACCAACCTATGAACCTATGTATAACATGTCACTTAGCTCTATCCCTTTAAACATTAATTTCTTTTTCATCAGTCTTTTTTGGTGAAAAAGAACTAACAAAGTAATAGATGCCCCTATTTTCAATTTTGGATGTGTGGTAATGTTATTCAGCCTCTCTAAAAATGTACTAAAGTACTATAATTCCCTACCTTTATTAAAAGTGCATCATCTACAAGGTGGAGGTAACAATTTACTTATGTGAGAGTTCATCAGTGTACACATAATTCTATTCCCGATAGGCAAAAACTAAATGAGCTTAACTGGGGGCCATTGTTGCCTTGTAGTCATTCCATGTTTCTTATATCTTGGGAGGTTTACCCATATTTTATGCATTTTTGATTGTTCTGAAAATTACAGGCAGAATAGCTTTTGTTCCTTGCTGCTAGGACCACTCTGTAAACCCACGTGGAGCTTGTCTGAGAAGTATAGCTGAAACCTTAGTAAATATTCTATGTTATTAAGCAACATTGAGGGCAGATGAGATGTAGAGCTGTTAGATTTAAATTTATCTTCATAAAGTAATAGTGGAGCCCACAATTCCCCATTGGATTTACCCTTCTTATCTAATCTGTTATTGAAGCATTTTATCATGAGCAACAAACTGGAAATCTTCAGCATTCATGTAATAAAAACATACTTGTTTATACTTGAGTGTGCACAAAAATGAGGGGAATGCTCTTGCAACTAAAATCAATTACAAAAATGTAGCAAGTATCATTCTTCTGCAGTTTCATGGTATGCATCCCGAAGATTGAAAGAAGGAATTGTAGGTAGTCAAGCTAAAAGGTTAGTAATGAAAGAATGTTATAGGAATAAATTAATGTTCTAATGAATAAATATAAGGTTGTGCTCTTACCATAGTCAATTTACCCATCAGGGTAATTTTCCTGTAATTCATATTTTGTAGAGTACATTGTAATATCCAAAAAGTGGGTTGGCTTCTATGTAGGTAAAACTGCAAGACCACTTTGCATCCATATTTATATTAATGAGTATTCTATTACAAGACATAGTATGTTAGATGCATTATATAGTCATACTTTAGCCCGTGATAAATGCAAAAAATCCCAGGGGTGGTGACTGGAAAAATAAGTTGGAATATAATTTATGGTAGTTAACCACCTGGCTTGAATGAGAATATCTCTGTCAGACCTGCCTTAAAATTGCTACCTGCAAAATTGTAATAACATTAACACAGTTTTAATTATGGGAATTTTTTTATTTATGGAATGAAAATTAGTTAAAATAATATGTATTATTTTTGTTTTTAGAAATGGTTGTTTTCATTATTTTGCTGGACATTTTAAAATAATATATTAGGTAGTAAGTCTTTAAATATTGGAGATTTTTTTTTTTAATTACGTTTTTTGTTGGATTCATCTAAGCTATTTATTAAGAATTGATTAATGAGTTAGGAGTGTGTGTGTGTGTGTGTGTGTGTGTGTGTGTGTGTGTGTGTGTGTGTGTGTGTGTGTATATATATATATATATATATATATATATATATATATATATATACACACACATACATACATATTGTGTTGTGTAGTTACTTGAATATGATTCTGATGATGTCTCAGGCAGAGATGTAGAAATAAAGGTGCTTAGTTGTTTGGGATTGTAATCAATTTGGACTGAAGATTTAAATGTTTTTTGTGGGTACTTGAAACGCTTTCACTGGTGGTATACTGTATTTTCTTAAGTACAAAAATGATATTATTTGTAGCTGATTATCAACAGGTAAATGTTAGAGAAGGGGATCAGGAAAACAGCTTAGAAGTAAAGGGGTTCAAATAGCAGATATAGTTAAATGTCTTGAAAAATCAGGATTAAATGGTGTATTGAACATTAAAGGTATTTTAAAAAAGGTTGAAAATATTTAATATTCATAATGAATGGAATGGTGGTGTATAAATAAATCATATTTTTTATCATGAAGTATTTAAATGTGGCTTTTGACATTACTTATTTAGCAGTTTGATGAAGTTTTGATGTGTTTTACATCTTGAAATACATTTTATCCGATGTATGTTTTTGCATTTTTTTCTTTGTTATTTAAAATGTGTTGCACTCTTACAACAGATTTTTGAGTAAGAAGAGAGCCGTATATTGATCTTCTTGGTATCGAAAGCTGTCAAATTTTAAGTAGTACATTGTACAAGTTAGGGTGCATAGAAGTACACCTTGAATTAGTAGTGAATTAAATGAGAGATAAAAGCAAGTTGAGCTCTGCCTTCAAATTAAGGTACTAGAGATACTTGTAGAGCGAGGCTTTCTACAGCAGTACAGTTCACACCTTTGCAGCAAATAAATGTACACATTTGAAAGATAAGCTTATTATCTTCTACATGGGATCGTATAAATTTGGAGGTCATCATGAGATTCATGGCAGGCTGTTATTTGTCTGATTCTAAAGCTAGACATTTTTGTTTCTCTCACAGCATAAAATTGCCCACTCACTCCTTACTTCTTAGTGACTGAGGATTTTCTTACCTAAAATATTGTTGCCGTCTTAGACAGAGTGTTTTACGTTCAGTCTAATGACCTAAAGGCTTTAAACAAGCCTTTGAAAGAAGTATTTGTATGGTGATTAGTGCTGTTTTTTGAATGAAACAGATGAGTTTCATCTGGCTTCAACAGCTATCCATAGAACTGCAGTGCCCTCTCTCCCTTATAGTGGATCTTTTATCCTATGGCTAAAGTCAGCTGATGAGCTTCTAAACAAGTATGCCCTTGCCTCCAAAAATCATAGTTAATGATTTGTTTGGGCTTCTCCATATAGTATGTTCTCTCTTATAGGAAATCATGTATACCTAATGTGTTTTACTTTCACATGGAGGATACATGAATGAACTTTGTTTCAGAATTTTTTTATTATAATATCTAAATCTGGCTAGTAATGTTGTCCATGCAAATCCATCTTTTGCTTATTTAAGTAACTTTGAATCCATTGTCAATGTATAAATAACTGTAGTAGATGTTTTGTTTTGTGCACTTTAATGACTGAGCCTGGCTTATGATTTCATGGAAGCTACACATTCATCTGTGAAAATAATTTTTCATTCTGTGAAATGTAGAGGTACAATCCCTTCAAAGGATGGGGTTGCATCTTATTTTCCGTAGAGGTGGAGTTTAACCTGCTGTGCACAAAAGGTTACCTTTGCTTTTTTCAAAATTTAATTTAAACCAGTCTATTCATTAGCTGATTAATTTACCCAGAGGAAAATTCTGCTTCATATCTTCATGCATAATTGTTGAATATTGTTGTTTTTTGAACCCAAGCATCTAAGAATTGAACACTAGTTTTTATTTTGTTCTCTGTTGGTTATAATCATAAGCCAATTTCTGAATATTGGATTTTGAAATGTTTGTCTCAATGTTTTATGTTTTTTTTTCGTTGTTATCTAGAATAAGATTAAGAATTTTCTGGCCATTACAGTATTCTCTATAATGCTTCTGATGCAGACTAGCACAACATGTCAATGTCACTGCACTACCTGAGCTATATATCTACACATTCTATGTGTGTGTGTGTGTGTGTGTGTGTGTGTGTGTGTGTATATATATATATATATATATATATGGATCTACTTCAGTAGATCGAGTTATAAGAACGCCGAAGACAACATAACCGAGACTAAAATGCCGAAACCACACAAAACCGAAAATGAACATGTGCGAACCTCATAATACTGAATTTACTTAACTGAAACAGCAAAAAACCCAAGCACAAAACACAGAAAATAACCAGGTGATGTGACGTAATGTACCACTCCCATCCAGTGCCATAACTTATTGAAAACGCTCACACAACACCCATATGTGCATCGACAGATATGTATGTCCGTGTTGCAAAACAATTACTTGCAATACACCATATTGCCATTTTCCACAGTACATTTCCAACAGAACAGTGCTCAAAAACATGACATCTCCACAATAAAAGTACTAAAACCAATTAGAATTTTTCCCATCAGTGCAGTACACATATTTCATATCTTCAGTAGTGCTGCTATGGCTTTAAGAAAGTCCAACGCAGAGTAATCTGCTTTGTGTTCCAACAAAAACTCAAATTGTTGTTGTCTCTGCAGTAACCGGCGTTTCTTAGGCGATGGTGGACAGCCTGCAGACATCCGGATTCTCAACTCATCCACTCTGTTCTGTTCCCTGGCTAAAGTGAACATCATAACATACATATCCATTGCACGATTCCCCAACAAACATCTCAGCTGCCTATGCCACGCCTCTACAGAGTTTTGGGTATGTGGCAGAAATAAAGCATTCAACTCCCACACATTCCAAAATTGTACAGGAAACAAAGGTGGAAATCTAGATACTACATTATGTCTAGTAGTGAATGCTTCCCCAATAAATACCAGTCTGAGAAATACTTTAGCAAATCAGAGCCCTCAGGAGGCAAATCAGCACATAGTAACTGAAAGGCAGGCAACACCTCATCCTCTAGCAGAAACGCTAATGCTGCCAAACACTTCACTGACAATTGAAATATATATGAACTGTTGTACAACCCAGCTAACCCAAAAGACTGCAGTTTACGCCAGATATTCCTTCCATAATGGAAAAAACAGCCCTTCGAAACAGCCCCATTAATGTTCAGTCTCACACTTTTTAAAGCTTCTATTTCAAAATCACACAACACATAGTTGACATTGATTTCAAATCCTTCTGCTGCCATCAATTCAAACAGACAGTTCCACATCATGTTGTACGATCTTAAGGACTTCTTAGACATCAGTGAAAACATCAAGGGTACTGACTTACTGTAAGCTCCATACTTAACTAATCCGTGAATCCTGTATAGTTGTCTACATACAGTCCCTTTACTAAAGTATGTTCCATCCATTAGCCAAATTGTTGCTCTGGACATATCATACAGATTATTAATAGTGGTAAACACTATCACAACAGTATTACTGGCAACATCAACAGATTTCCTTTGCAAAAACACTCCATCCTTCAAAGAAAATAGCGTAACATCTAAGGTTTCCAATGTTAAAGTATTATCTGTCATTGCTGTAAAGTGTTTCTTTCACACTCTCGTAATCTGTTGCAAAAAATATTTCCTACTAGGCATACTTGTAGCTAACTCTAATGACGTGGAAGCAAGGTCTAATGACATGGAAGCAAGCACATCATCCACAATTAAACACGGTGTATCTCTTGATAGCTCAGCCCTTTGCTTTAAGTTACTACACACTGAATACTTTTCTATCTCACAAGGGTCGCCAGCATGGTTATGGGCGCCCGACTCCCATAATTCCTCACCATCATTAACACAAACCATTACAGCCCTTCCTCTACATTTGTCTCTACATTTGTATTTACAAGCCCAGTATTTCTTAGACTTACAGGACTTTTCCAAATGATAGAGATAACTGTCCACAACAAGCATATTATTTCCTTTCTGTGACCACATTGTTTCATACACAGTTCCAATACTTCCTGGAACGCCGTACGTCACATCAGCCATCTTTACTTTCCAGTAACTTTCCGGTACTTAGTACAACAGGTTAAAGTGGTATACCCTTTTATAACATTGCACAGCTCAAATTACGTGCAGTAAGCCAGCTTCCTTATGCTGTCACTGTCCAGGCCATAGTATAATCAGTTACTGTAGTATATCGTTACATCTCATGGCTCAACTGCTAACAAATTAAACTAGAAGACAATTTTCGCAGATTCAAGTTTCAGCCTTTTACACTTTCGCTTGACTCAACCAGCTTAAGGGGTATACCTTTATTTTACAAAACACAGCGCACAGAATGTAAAATCAGACATCAGTAGTGCGATTTATCTTTCTGATTTACCATAGAATCTAGTGAACTGATATAGAGTTACATACCATATTACTACTCACAGATAACAAATGCTAGTTCATAGCATTCAGATATATACTATTCCACATTTTGCATTTTCGGTCATGTGTGGTTTTGGCATTTTAGTCTCGGTTATGTTGTCTTCGGCGTTCTTATAACTCGATCTACTGAAGTAGATCCATATATATATATATATATATATATATATATATATATATATATATATCTGCTTGAGAGTCCATTGCAGATTTAGGTAATAGTTTTGTAAGATCTCCCATGTTAAGGTTATGGCTGTTACACTGTAAGTGCTTTGGTTTGTGCTGCTGACTTAAGTTTATGGAAATGTCTACCAGACACTGTTTATATGAAGAATAATGTTGGAAGGATTCTTCATGGTATTTTCATTTCCTTAGCTGCTTTTCTGTGTTTGCCTGAAGAAGACACTGCAGTAACACCACCTGTCTTCCAAAGTGTGACTTTATACCACCTAAGTTCCATTAGTTTCATTGTAAAATATAAACAAAACATTAATAAATAGAACTGAGCCCGGACTACTCCAAATATCACTTTACTTTGCTCTTTTGCCTCCGGTAAACGAGACTTCATCAGAATAACACACATACTCAGGCAACCACAATAAATATTCTACAAAAAAGCAACAAGATTGGTTATACAGTTAACACTAGTGATTATTCTTAATGAGTACACTCAACCCTAAAACCTCTACTAGCATATTTGCATATCATAAAATCCCTCCTTTTTACATCATATAAAAGAAAAGAATAAGTGAAAGCCACAAAACCATATATATATATATATATATATATATATATATATATATATATATATATATATATATACATACATAAGTTTGAGCAAGAAACATTTATATTTCTGAGGTAGCTTTTAATTTTAAAATACTGCTTATAGAATATTGATCGTTTAAACCCAGAAAAGAGGTTGCATTCGTTGTAAATTGCCACTGCAACTCCTTCATTTCTAAAAATTAATTTATAGAACCCCCCCCATCTGCCCAGGTTCAACATGATCAATGATCGTAAACTTAAAAGAAGGTTGCTCCTAATTCTCAAGGTGCCTAAAAAGAGCACTGTTATGATCCTTTTTACTAATACAATAATAGTCTTGATACATTCTGGTTTTTAAACTCTTAGTTGTCATCCCCACTTAAAATGCTGAACAGTCTTGACATAAAGCTACATAGACCACATATTTAGAATTACAAGTATACTTCTTAAACCAAATGGAACCATAACTGGGAAGGGATACAGATTCCCCTTTTCTGACATGCTTGCATTGATTACATTGTCCGCATTTTACCATCCTGCCATTAAACACATCAAAACTATCTTTTTCAACCATATTTTTATGCACACATCCTTTTTATAAACAATCTTTGGAGAATGGCCTAATATTCTGATATAGTCTGAATCTGTAGTAAAGACACACCAATTCTTCTCAATGATAGAACTTATTTCCCTAAAGTCACTGTTAAAGGTACGAATACATGCTCTCCCAAAATTATGGTTAGCGTTGTTCTCCGCTGAGTTAGACAGCACCACCATTAAATCATTTTTGGTGCATAATAAGGGGACAAAGTGACCCTGAGACCTCTTATGGGTAACCTCTTGGAAAATATCTTCTAGGAAAGGTTCTGGGTAACCTCTCTTCTGGAACATAACCTTTAAAATGTTACATCGCTCCTGAAAATCACTGTCATCCAACACCATCCTAAATGAACACATTGGCCTTTAACCAATGAATTTTTCTGGTGTTGAGGATGATAGCTGCTTGTGTAGTGTAACAACATGTTAGATTATGTTGGTTTTCTATAGATATTAGACTGAAATTTACCTTCATGTTTGTTCTTAAAAAGACTCGCATCCAAATAGTTAACACTATCATCTGAAACATTCATAGTGAATTTCAAGAATTCATTGTAAAATACGTTGCCCATTGCAAGGGACGACAGATTTCTTTACACCCTGTTTATTCTTTAATACAGACCCACAGATGCAAGTTAAAGTTCAGACAAAGGATGAAAGCCTGATTCGGATGGCTTCTCAATAGCTTGATCACATTTAATGTTTAGTAAGGCAGGTATATGCACAGCTCCCATTTTCACTTCTGCTGTCTTGCTGTTACCTGCTAAAAAATATACTTTCACTTTCCTGTGAAACCAGTTCTGCAGTACCACATAGCTTCATCAGGGTATTGCTCCATTATGAGGCATTTTGTATAGTTTTATTTTCCAGGAGCTCATTGATGTTCGCACATGATCCATTATGAACGTGGGATACATGTATTAGTTTTGCTGCTTTTGTGTTTCTGGCATTCATCTCAACAAATCTATCACTTGGGGATAAAAGAAATCTGTCACTTGGCCACCTCAGAATTGCCTTAATTTACTGTAAAGATACTTGTGCACATAGACAATGTTTTGTACTGATTTCAGATTATAATCATTCCATATTCCATGATGACAAATAAAAAGCTTTCTGCACTTTAGTTGTTTCATTACGGTTCTAGTAGTATGCTTCTGTGATTGATAATAGTCTATTGCCGTGATACATTGTTCCTCATTGTTTGGTATTTTGGGTAATTTTGTTCCTATTATACCAACAAAAACTTTGGAGGCTTACTACATGAGTTTGCAAACTATAAGCCCTTGTATATTAGTAGCAGTAAAAGTGTTTCACTGAGAACAGTTTATCTTTGTATACTTGCCATATTTTTTTCTGTAAGAAAGAGACTTAAGTAAAATACAGTTTTATCTTTTGTTTGTATGCTACCTAGTGCATGCACTGCTCTGCTCTCCTGATCTTCATGTCATTTTCTGATTGTCTACATATTATTTATCATATTTTATTTATTTAGCTAGCCTTTCTTAATAAGACCTTGATTTAACATCTCTTCCCAAAGATGACACACTGAGGAGTACAGTACCCCCTCAATGCTGTACTGTAGTGTCAGCAATCCAATTACCTGAGTGGGAATAGAATCACTGAACTCATGTGTCTTGCTGGTGTAGAGGGAGGCCCTTCCATCTCTGACACTCCCATTGTGGCATTTATTAACAGTTTAGGTGCTGGAGCAAGTGCTGGGGCAAAGATGAGAATAGTCATTATTATGTCTCTGGGCACTGTATATTTGTTTCCAGTTAGAGGTGGTCAAACAGAATAAGAAGCCATCACTAAGTGAATCAGAGTACACACATACCCAGTGTTGCTGAGCAAATGAGAAATTGTATGTTTATTCTTGCTTTGTTATCCTATCATGTATGCTGTCCCATTTTCTCTTACTTTTTCCAGGGTGATATAGCTGCAAAAAATAAATCCCTCCAGAGAAGCCTGATATTGACAGTGAATAGCAGAACTTGTCTCTGACATTTTTAGTTAAGGAACACTCATGGACAGGGGATCATTTTATATTTATTTAGTTGCTTCTTTGTTTATTCATCACCCAGGTTATAAGACAGTTTCACTGGAACTTCCCAGTTACAAACAGGTTCACATCCTGGCAGGGCAACAACAAATACAGATAAAATTGTGGTGATGAGCATGGACTCTTGCAAATGGCAGACACTTTGTGAATTGCTCTACACAGTCCATCCAGTTCAAATAGGTATTGTACCCTAGAAAGGCTACTAGACTGGTAGTAATGGATCTGTAGGGTGTGACTGTCACTAATTTCTTACCCAGAATTTGTTTTGGCCCTTTCCTACAATGGACGAACAGAGCAATTCATTCCTACTTTCATGGCTCCCTGTGAGTAAATGTGGTTGTGTGTGTGGAGTCACTCATAGAGGAGATCGAATCCATTAAGGCCTCACTGGCAGCACTCACAAATATTTTTCAGGCCTCAGCAATGGGTATTATCCGAATGAAATCTATTATGACAAACCTTGAAGCACAGTTCGACTATCAACAGAGTGTTCTGACCTGTCAGCAAAAAGAAATCACTGGAAACATGGAGAATAACCACAAGTTCAAAGTAAGCTCTAGTCACTTTGTTTCTTCATTTAATCACCTAGACTACAGAATGGATAACCTTGAAAATCAGACCAGACAAAATAACTTGTGTATTCTAGGTCTACCCGAGAAGGTGAAAGGCGGTGACTCACGTGGCTTTCTTTATCTTGGTAGACCTTAGTCCCTGGCTATGTTCATATGTTTTTTTTTTTGTTTTTTTAAAGAAAGGAATTTCTCAGTGCAGTTTTGGTTTCTTGCCTCTCTAATGATTAACAAAGGAATGAAATCATACAGCTCCCCTAATCCTGAAGACGTAGAAAATGTTACTTTGCATAAGCGGGACATCAAAAGGAAATTATTTTAAGCAATGAAAGGGTTTACAGAACTCAAAGGGCAACCTAGGGTGACTTATATGAGGAGGGGAGACCATCTACCCCTTTTCCTGCCAAATTATCCAGTAACTTTATAGACAATGCTAAGAAGACTCAGCATTTTGCATTAGGGAGAGATCAATTTGTGAACGCTAATAATACACTTTGAATGGTTCATGTACACTCTCCTTTGCACAAACATCTTAGGATTTGTAGGTCTCATGTTGATATAGACTTTGTCAACTCAGAGACTGTAGTTTTGGAATTTGAATCCCTAGAGACCTCTTGCTATAACAATATATGGTCCAATACCACACAAGATGCCAGAGGTGATAGTGCTTCAGCAAATGGTTAACTATCCTGATTTGTTGATACTGTTTTTCTCTTTCCACCCTGTATGGGAGTTGGACTCCTGGTAGGGCAACTTTGTAAAGTGAGAAGGATCTTTACTTGTTGTATTTGTGTGTTTTTAATTATATGTCTTCTCCATCTTTGCAGTTTCCAATGTTTAGATAAGACTGTTTATCAAACAGTATGACTACCCTATACTTACTACAGGTTGATTGCCTTGTTAATGTTGTTCATGGTTTAGTAGATTTTGTTTGAATTTGTGGGAGGGGAATGGATTGTTCACTGGCATTTTTACTTTCCAACCAAGAGCTTAGTCTGCACTTGTTTGAGGCTGTACTAATACAGGTAGAATAATTATCACCTTGAGTTCATCCTGTGGTAGTCCAGGCAGATTTAGTTATGATTTAGTCCTTGGGGAGATAAGACTTCTTACTTCACCTCAGAATGCTCTTCCTTCACATTTTACCTCTTGTGGTCAGCTAAATTTCTTGTCCATGAATGTAAGGTATTTCCCCTCCCTGTAAAAGAAAGAGTCATACAGTACATCAAGAAGCATACAGGTAACAACATTTGTTTACAAGAAACTAAATTAAAGAGGAAAGTTAAAAATAACTTCACAAAAGGCTGGCTAGGCTGGGGTTTGGGCAGTTTTTTTGCAGTTCAGTGAAGAAAGGAGTAATCATACTGATCCATGACTCCCTAGGTAGTCAAATATTGAGGAATGAGCCAATTTTCAAGGTAGATCTGTGGTTATACTAACCAAGACTCCAGATGGCAAACTCTCATTAGGAAATTTTTATGGTCCTAATGAGGATGACATCACCCCTTTTATGCAGTTCTTTGCTTATAGACTAAGGTAAATTACCGTACAATTGGAGATGATTTTAATACTGTTATTGACCCCTGTGCTGGATAGGATACCATCTGGCAGAAACAGGGAGATAAAAATGTCTCAACAGCTGAGATCCTTTTATGGAGGATAAACAAAATAGAATTCCTGCTGTAAAACAAAAAGGAATATGCCAAAGAAAACATTGACGTTGAGAAAATTCTTTAATAATAACAGCAAAGCTTTCGGGACTAAACTCTTCTTCAATACTACAACGTTTGCAGTATTGAAGAAGGGTTTAGTCCCGAAAGCTTTGCTGTTATTATTAAAGAATTTTCTCAACGTCAGTGTTTTCTTTGGCATAATCCTTTATGGAGGAACCAGATCTACTTGATATGTGTTGTGAACTTCACCAAGTAGTTTGAGCCCATTCCTAAATTGCCCCACAGTTGTTTTTTTTCTGTTGTATAAATAGCTGTTTGTATTATAACCAGATCCCTTCTGCCCAATGTCATTTCAAACAAAATAGAGCTCACGTACTGGTCAGATCACATCACTGTTTTTTAGTATTGCACTGAAATAAAGGTCCCAACCCCAAGCTAGAAATCTGATCTACTTTTAATTAAGTTGAGCATCACCAAGGAGGAGGTCAGATAGTCAATTGCACAATACTGGGAGGCTACCAACAATGAGGGAGTGTCTTGGTTGCCCATTGGGGTGCATTTAAAATCACAATTAAAACCTCTCAGAGGTCTTAATTAAAAATAAATTTAAGGAAAGGGAATAAAAGTTAGCTCATGCAGAGACACAGTTAACCAAGTTGGAAAAGGAATACAAGAGGAAGGGTTGTAAATATAGTTTATTGTTGATAAAATTAAACACAGAAAATGCAATGATCTGGCAACTCCATTACCAAGCAATAGAGGACAGATGGGATCTCTTTAAAACATTTTATTGGATATAGGGTATCACCTGTCAGAGGTTAATTGTTAAATTTCCACAGGATAGACTTAGGGAAGTGGCTATTTTGGCGTTCCTTGATAATAATAATACTGTTGCTGTGGACCCTCAGCACTTCAGTAGAATACTGGCACAGGAATACATTCCCCTACATTCAACAAAACCCAGAGTGAGCTCATCATCATTACAGGGATTTGCCACTTTGAACCTGACAAAAGTAACACCTCAGTAATATGAGAAACTGCATAAACATTTTCCTGACTACAGATAATAAATGTTATTGAACCCTTAATGTCTGGTAAGGCTCCTAATTACAGCTCTTTTTTTCAAGGCATATAGTTCAGTACTGTGCAGACCACTGCTGGAATTTTTTCTGAAAGTGAAATTAAAGGAACCATCCCTGTGAGACTTTACTCACCAAGATGTTAATGTTTCCCAAACCTAATAAGAGCAAAATTGCCCTTTGTGTCTGCTACAAGTGAAGCTGAAGATGTATACCAGAATTCTTGCTGATAGAATCTACAATATTATTTGCACACTTGTCTCCCTTAACCTGCAAGGGCTTGTGAAAAATAGAGCAGGCAGTCTTGATTTTATTAGAATGTGGCTGAAAATTCAAAGCAGGTGCTGGGGAAATAGTCATTGTTTGTCAGCTATTCTGATTAACGTCAGAAAGGCATTTGACTCTGTGTACTGGGAATTTGTGTGGGAAACGCTCCACTTAAATGTTTTTCTTCATAAATTTCTAAATGTAAGCTTTTGTACAAGGCCATACTATGGTCATTTCTTTCAATAATACCAAGTCCCAAATTTTGCAGATATTTTGGGGTTTATATCAAAGTTGTCCACTCTCTCCACTTTTATTCCCCTTGGTGAGATAAATTTGTATACAATATCTTTACCTCCATCTTGTTTAGAATTCATTCCATTTCCTTCTACATCCAGTATAATTTTTACTTGGTTTGTGGATGACTGTGTGCTTTTTGTATCCAGTCCATAGGATAACTATATTAAGATTCCTTCCTTCTTTTGGGAATTGGCACCATTTATCGGTATCACCCTGAATGATCAGAAAGATTTTCTTTTCTCCCTGTCCATCTGTGCATGGGACATTCTATCATTGTATGGGATAGAACACTTGTGGAACCTGGTTCATAGCTGGTTACTAGGCTATTGACCCAAGAGCCATTTTAGCCTAGCAAGCTTAACACAAATTTACCAGATAAAGTACCGCAATTAATTTTATGAGTTATGATATTAGGTTTGTCCACATCAAATGTTCTGACTGCCCCTGTCCATTAAGGACATAGGTGCTAAACCAGAGATAGATTTGTGATTTCCCATTCATTGGTCCAAGTTAGATGTGAATATTGTTAGGGATGAGTATTGCTTCACATGGCTGGGGAAGCCTGTTCCAAAGAAGGGGTAATATTTGAGACAAATACCTGTCCCTCCAACATGTCCTGTTTGTTGGAAATGAGGTTTAGGTCCTGATTCTGATACTATTTGTTTTGTGGTTATGCAACAAATTCATTAGTGTTGGATCAGAGAATGCCTTGTTAGGCTAGGCGAAGATCACTATGCAACAGTCTATAGGAGACCAACTACAGGGAAAGGGCTTTGAGATGGTCTGCGTAGGACTTGTTGTTTACTCCCTGTATTTTTTGTGAGGAATCTCTGTGGTTCTTAAGATGTTTCAAGTGCCCGGTCAGGTAGATGCTGAGGTGGCTGGTCAGGAGTGCATCATTCTCAATGATTTGTCTGATGAAAGCTGATTTGAGGGAACAATGACCACCATGAACATGGATGCCATACCCTTATAAGTTGTGCAACATAGAATGATTTTCTTACCACAGTAGACGTGTGTGTTGCTCCTACTTTGGACACAGTAGATTTCAGGATAGAAGTTTACTGACATACGTAACTTATATATACAAACTAACTACTGCAATCATACATGCTCACTCACTGCCTACAATCTAGGGTTGGGAGGGTGGCTTAATGGCTAAGGTGTTTGCCTTACAAACCCAAGGTGCAGGGTTTGAGTCTCACAAGGGACAATTGGCTAGGCTTAAAATGGCTTGCAAGGGCACTTAGCTTAGTAATAAACTATGAACCTATGAACCTATGAAATGGCACTAGGAATAGCACATGCCTGGTATTTATATGTGCACACTCAGTCCTTGATATGGTTCTTAAAGACACAGCACATACACTCTGATCTACATCCTCCCTCTTTGAGAAATAGATCATGCAATGTTATGAATCTGTTTGGCATGCGGATATCACAGGTAGTTCTTTGTCATGCATTTATACAAGACTAGGTACATACATATATATATATATATATATATATATATCTACACACACACACATTTAAGTCCATGTTGCTGCGTATTTCACACTGTTCAACCTTGGGATTACAGGAGGTTACTAGACTGTTGACCCTGAGGCCCTTATAAGCCTAGCCAAGAGTTTAGCCCATGTTTAGGCAAGTCAGCACCCAATGCCCCTGTCCAGCAGGGACATGGGTGGAGTCCCAGGGGTGTATTTTCTGTTTCCCATCCAGTTAGCCAGGTTATGTTTAAAAAAGGGTAAAGAGGTACTCTGCTTGACGTGGAGAGGGTGTATATTCCACAGATGGGAGAATCTCTGGGACACAAATCTATCCCGCCAACAAGCCCTATTGATGTCACAGATCAGGTTGAGGCCACGCATGTGGGTTACTCGAGTGGAGCTTAACTTGCGGTTGCAGCAGTTTCATCAAGCCGGGGTCCATGATCACCTTGTATGCCAGGCAGAAGTCACCTCTACAGTCTGTATAAAACTGAGTAGAGGGATAGGGCATTTAGCCTGTCTGTGTATGGTAGATGTTTGAGGCCCTGGATTCACTTGGTGAGGAACCTCTGTGGTCTCTCCAGCTGCTGCATGTGCTTTGTGAGGTACTTGCCAAAAGGGGCATTGTACTCAATAATGGGCCTCATAAGGGAAGGATACAGGGGTGTTAAGACTTCCTTGTCCCTGGATGAGATACCTTTACTTATGAGGTGGGCCATATAGAAGACTTTCCATACAACGGAAGCAACATGATGGTCAAAAGTCAGGTTGCTAACAACCTGGGTGCCCAAATCCCTCACAACTGATAGCGTGCTTAGGACATTGCTATTAATGTGATAATTTGTGGAGACATCACTCTCCCCAAAGGGGATGATGATTTTTGATATTCAGCTTGATGCCATGTTTCTGGCACCAGTCATTTGTCTGAGTGAGACCCTCTTGAAGGATGTCCACATCACTAGGGGAATTGTTGACAGCACCCAGCTGCAAACTTGGTCAGCCATAGCCCACTAGTTTTGGCCTGCACCTCAGAAAAGTATATCCCAAATAACAGAGGCCCCAAGACCAAAGCCTGGGGTACGTCACTTATTTACATTGAGCTACTTGTTGGCTATGTTTGAGGCGACTTCTCCTATTTTGACTAGGTGGGTTCTATCAGTGGGCCAGTTTGCTACCCATCTGGTAACATATGGATTGATGCCTAGCTGAGAGAGTTTATCTATTATGTCTGAGTGGGGAATAGTGTTGAAGACATTGGTCAGGTCAAAGTAGGCAGTGTGCACCATCTTCCTCTTGTCCAATGCTTTGTTGACTGTCTCAAAGAAGTCGACCAAATTTAGCAGACATGACCTCCCCTTGATGAAGCCAAACTATGTGGGACTGAGTGTTTGGAGGTTGCCAAAGTCCTTGTTAATGAGGTCCACGATAATCCATTCTATGGCCTTGCAGATCAGGCTAATTGGGCTGATGAGTCTATAATTTCCTGGTTTGGTGCAAAGGGATGACAGTGGCTGCCCTTCACTTAGCTGGGACAAAGCTGGTACTCAGGTTTCGGTTGAATGGGGAGCCTAATGGTGCTGCGAGTTCCTGCCTGAGTCCATACAGGATGCAGCCTGGGATGTTATCGTGTCCCATGGAGGCTATATTTTTTTGCCTTTGAGAGAGCAGTGATGACCTGTTCCCTAGATATAAGGGGAAGGGGGCAGGTACTGGGGATGTCTTGATTTACTGATGGGGGAGACAGAGGGGTGAAGTTTTTGCAGAATCTGTCAGCCAGCCTTGACCACCAGTTCTGAACAGATCTGGGAGCTTCCTTTGAGGTTGCGGACATATGTGAAGAAGGCCTTATTATTGTCTGTAATAAATGTGGCTAATTTGGACTTGAAGTTTGCTTTGGAGGATTTCACTAGTGTGGAGTGTACTAGTGGAAGTATTTGGAGCATCTTCAGGAATAGAGTTGGAACACACTCTGGGATGGGAACATTTGGTTCGCTCTGAGATCTAGAGTCTGTATCACAGGAACAATGCTGCGATGATGATTCTGGTAAAGGAAGAAGATGTCTGTGATTTCTCCTTAACTCCACACCCTCAGATTCTACAAGGTAGGATCTTGGCTCACCATATATACCTGTAAGCTGACCAATCCAGTCAAAACCTTTTGCCATTTGTATTCTCACTGTCCTTCCCTCAATAGACGAAGAAATCTGCTTGATTTATCATAACTGGACTTCTGGATAGAACGCATCTTGAATAATTGAGGCTTGATAGTTTTATTGTTCTTAGCTTTAGGCCTCAATAAACTGGAACTAATAGGTAACGTAGTTCTGGTTTGTCTGGATAGAAGTCTTTGAGCAGGTGAGCCAAGAATATCATCATGGGGTATGTTTCTCAGATTAAGCAAATTCAAAAAGGCCGGTATTGTCATGCTTTGACCTTTCAATTAATTGCTTTGCACTCTGCACTGCATGTTCAGCTAGACCATTGGACTGTGGATATTCAGGACTGCTAGTAACATGTACAGAGTCCTATTCTATTGCAAATTTCTGAAACAACTGACTAGTAAATTGAGTACCATTGTCAGAAATACTTTGTGTGGACTACCATGGACTGAGTGGATGTTAGGTTAGGTGGTAGATCAATCTCAAACCAATTTGAATAAGAGTCTACCATCACTAAGTAGTGTTGATTAGCCACTGATATCTTCAAGTGAACCACTGTTGACCAGGGTAGTTCAGGAACTGTACTTAGCTGAAGTGGTTCTCTTTGCAAATACAGTCTAGTACTATATAAATGTCTTTCAGTAATGAAGGCCAAAATAGTAATTCTCTCACTCTTCTGTTAGTGTATGCAGAACCTGGATGACCTTCTTTTTCTTTCGGCTTCTTCCGGTTAGGGGTCGCCACAGTGGAACTTCGATCCGCTAATGATTGGCAGTAGATTTTTTTTTTACGGTGCTGAGGTGCCAGCTCGACGCCCAACCTTCAATGAAGACACGCCCATTCTACGCATGTCTTTCGAACGCCACTCGACCTCTGGGAGGACATGCAGACTCCACACAGAAGGCGCTCCAGCCAAGAATCGAACGGGAGAACCTCTTGCTGTGAGGCGACAATGCTACCACTGCACCACCACGTTTTCTGCAGAACCTGGGTGACCACAATGCAAAATATGGATATATTCTTGCTGTAAGGAAGCAGGAACAACTATTGCCAAAAGTTTTTCCTCAATTTGAGCATACTGCATCTCATTTTGGGTATGTGTTCTAGATGCAAAGGATACTGATCTGCCTTCTTGGCGTATAACTGTGCCAAGACCAAATTTTGAAGCATCACAAGAAAGAGTGACTGGTTTGTACACATTATAGTATCTTAATGTAGGTGGGGGTGGCAATTTTCTGCTTAAAGTCTTCAAATGCCTTCTGGTGCTGTTCTAACCATGACCATGCAACATTTTTGCACATTAGCTGTCTTAAAGGGTGCTGCCAACTCATTGAAGTCTGGTATAAACTTGTAAACTTGCCTAAACAGTTGACCATGCCTAGGAAACACTGTGGAGCTTGAACATTGTCTGGTGCCATCTTAAGAATAGCTGCTTGCTTGGTATGGTCTGGTCTCAAGTCAATACTTGTAAATAAATGACCTACATGTGTAACTTCTGGAAGGTTGAATTTGCACTTGAGTATTGAGCTTCAAGTTCACTTCACGTGCTTTGTCTAGAACTTTCTTTAGGTTTCTGTCATACTCTGCTTCACCGTTGCCTCCAACCAATAAATCATTTACTATTGTCACACAAGGATAACCCGAAAAAATTTGCTCCATTGCAAACTGGAAAACTTCACTTGCAGAATTTATTCCGAATGGCATCCTTAGGAATCTGTATTTGCCAAATAGGGTATGAAGGCTGCCAGCCCAGCTAGCTAGAATTTTGTAAATAATCCTATGTCATTTGTAAATATTAATATGATCCACAGGCTTGTCTTACAAATGTAAGAGAACTATATGTTAGGATTAAACTATATTTTGTGTGTTGAGCTTCAAAAATGTAACCACAGTGCACTCTGCTGGAGAAGAACAGAATGTATATGGACCATATACCTGTGCAAATGTATGTTTTCATAGTAGAAGTTGTGACACACAGAGTTAACTTGCAAACTCTGAGAAAATAAGTAAAAAGTTTTACGAATGTGTTTACCACAACTAGAAGACAGAATGTCTAGAGATAGAAATTCTTTCTGTTGTTTGAGACAGAGATAATTATAGGTTTCAAGGGTAAAAGTATTTAACAGTTTTATGATTTCCAGTTCCAGGCAAGCATCTAAGAGGTAAGTATTCTTGACACTGAGGTGTTAACTTTTAGGCTTCTGTTGGTCTGGAAACTAAGGCAAAGGTGGCAAGAATGATGTGATCTGAGATGACCCAGCAGAAATGTTTGATAGTAATTTAAGAACTATCTCAAAGAGAAAGTCTGGGCATTTTGTATCTTGTCTCTGGACCTGAAAACATCCATTCAGCACTTGTATTTGCGTGGCTGTGTAAGTAAGACTTAGATCATAGTATCTATCTTAGAAATAGATAGAAATACAGTAAGATTAGTTTAGATGTTTTCTGTGTTTATGTGAGACTGTCCTGCAATGTGGTTTTAAAGTATTTCATGTGATTCTGAACTCTGATGGCACTGTGTTGAGTTACTGAGTATTGTCTGGTGCTTTTATTATTTATTATTAAATATATTTAAACCTTCTAATTGTGGCTGGTTTTGTTTAGAGATGTTTAAGCTCTTAGGAAACTTGCATATGTATTTGGTGATACTGTACAAGCCACTCTTTAATAGCCTTAAAAGTTCTGGTCACACTTACCATTTGGAAGATAGTAACATTACATGGTAAGATGGGCAGCCTTTGGTAAGGGCCTTTTTAGTAGCTGATAAGTGGTTGGTGGGAGTGATTACTACCTTATAGTCTGGGCAGAAGGGGGCATAGCTAGTAAACCTGTGCCAGCCTTCCCCAGGAGTGTCTGTGTATTTGTATATAAATTAAATCTCAAAGTGTGTGTGTGTGTCAGCTAGTTGGGCAAGGACACGAAGCACTGGTTGGACAGAGAGGGTGCTGGAGGTTTTGGCTTGACCCCTCAGCTGAGATCTTAACCCTATAGCTGTGCCAGTGGAGAGTCTTATTGTGGACCTGGAGAGAGAGGGAGAAACCAGCCCCAGACTGACTGTGATATCTGTGTGCTCTTAAGGGAAATTGTACTTTACTGTGTGTGTACCTATCATCCTCCCAATGTGCACATTCCTCACTGGTGTTAGTGGTGAGAATTGAGGCTCCTTGATTACTGGGCCAGTGCACAGGCATCACACATGGTGCCAAAAGTGGTTAGTAATGAGAATTTATGATCAAGCATCACTTGCCAAAATGAACTTTTTGCATCCAAGACAGAAAAAACAGTGGCATTTGGTAGTAGGTCTCTGACCTCTTCGGCTGTGCTCATTGGATAATATGGTCTCTTCAATGCTTTGTTCAAATCTCTTGGTTCAATACATACTCTGATTTCATCTGAGCCTTTTTTATGAGCTGCTACCATAGATGACACCTATTCAGTTGGTTCTGTAACTGGACAAATTACACATTGCTGCACCATTTTATCCGTCTGAGTCTTAACTTTATCCTGCATAGCTAGTGGAACTCTTCTTGCTGGTCTGACTACTGGAGTGACCTCTCGGTTTACCTTCTTGGAATACATAACTAGACGTTTGCCCTACTTGTCATCAAAAACATCAGCATACTCTGAGAAAATGGCTTCAGAAAATTTGGAACTAGGAGATGCACTTATTTGATGAACTTCTTTGGTAAAAGAAAGCAAATTCATTCTCAAACTCTCTTTGAGACCCAATAAAGACTGTACTCGTCTTCGGACTACATAGAATAACAAGTTGTAACAGTTCTTGGCCAAATAACATGAAAGCATCACTGAGCCTTCAGTTTGGATTTCTTCACCTCCATAAGGAACAAGTTTCGCACTACTGGTCACATTGAGTTGTTCATTAGTTCTCACTCTAGCAAATGTGTCTGCTGATTTAACATTACACTTTGAACCAGTGTGTACTTTTAAGCTCTGTGGATTTACCATTGATCCAGGCTGTACAAAACAGTCACTCTTTGCCAATAAATTCACTGCATCATCTCTTTCACCAGCTACTGATATACCATCTACATAAAAAATTGACTGCTGTGTCTCTAATTTATCAACTTGCTTTTTTGTGTGACCTTTTTTTTTTCAACTATGTGAGGTTTACTTGATTTGCAAAACTTTTGGAAAGAGTTCCATTTTTTTACACTTGTGACATTGCTGACCGAATGCTAAGCATTTCTCTCTTTTAGACTCATGATTTGCACCACAATTGCAAAAGTTAACAATAAAGCTAGACTTGGGTTTTGCTGATTCACGCTTGTACTGCACTGAGCATTTTGCTGATTCACCCCTGTACTGTACAGAGCATGCTCCTTTCATAGAACTTAATGGAAAACTATGTGGTTTCCCTGGTGAGCCAGCAGGGTCTGTGGCTGCCATGTGCTTATGCCTACTTCTGTTTTCCACGTGTTGTATACTATCTACATTTGCTCTGGAGCCTACTGAAACCATGCTCTTGTCACTTGCATGCATACCTGTGTATTTTTCTGTCACTTCATGGATTTGACACATCTCTATGGCTTTACTCAACATTAAATCACTGTCATGAAGGAAAATCTTTCTCACAGCAGCATTATTAATACTACACACGAGCCTGTCCTTTATTAATTCATCTTTTAAGTCACCAAACTGACATGTTTTAGCTTTGTTTCTCAGGTCAGTTATATAAGCTGCAAAAGTTTCCCCCTTATTTCTGATCTCTTGTGTAAAACAAATGCCTCTCTAATGTAATATTTGTCTGGGGGGTTACACCTTTCTCTGAACTTGCGCTTCAAACACTCGGGGTCTTCCGTTGATTCAGCCTGTGCAGCAATATGACATTTTTCACCTTCTCCTTCATACACTGCTGGTGCATACACAAATGAACGCTCTCTTTCTATGGCCTCTGTCCCAGCTAGGTGTAGCAAAATGAATACCCTGGTGCGTGCATCTTTATCTGAATAAGCTTTTTGTATAAAAATATTGTACTCTTGCTCAAATATTCTCCAATTCTCTGAGCAAGTACAGGAGGTAAGGGCTTTCAAAATCCATCTGCCATATTAACACATATCAGTGAAGGGTTTTGCAAATAAGCACGAACACATGCACTTAAACATATGCCAGAAATTTATGCAAGTGTTTGTAACTTTGCCCAATAGCCCAACAAGCCTCTGTATAACTGAACTTTGTGAAATAAGTCTCTCGGGCAAAATAGTACTCTTGAAATTACTGTATTGCAATAAATCACCTCTTATCAGTATAAGAAACATATCAAATAACTGCTTGATGCAAGCCTCTATGTAACTGGACTTTGCAAAATGAGTCTCTGGGGCACTGTAATACTCTTGAAATTATTATCTTGCAAAAGTAATTTATCATTATTTTAAGAAATATTTCAAATAACTGCACGATGTGAATGAACCAGGCAAGAGAAGCTCAGAGTCAATAACATTTCAAAGTAATTGCACTTTGCAAATAAACTATACACAGCACACTGAAATTTCCCCAAAGTGGCAGTACCTTGCTAGGCAATTCTTGACAGTGCAAGAAATACTCTGTAATGGTGGCACTTTGCGAATAGACACACCCAGCACAAGAAACGTTTCAAAATGGCTATACTTTGACTGTACTTCACAAAATAGTTGCACTTTGCACACTTATAAACTCTTCAGAATACATACACCATAATAAGCACACACTGTAAGCACTTTTACACACCTTGAGATACTTGGAATAACTTTAGTTATACCCTCGATACAAAAGATTTTGCTTCATGACGTAGTTATGCCAAAACACAGCACTTTGCCAAAAAACATGCAGTTACCTTGCTTTATTTATGCTTAGTGTGCCCTTTTTTCCCTTATTATATTCAATTTGCTCATTTAATCTCTTTTCATGCTCATTGTACTTTACTCATTTTACTCTAAACATGCCCGTTTTACTCTAAACATGCCCGTTTTGCCTTAAACACACTGATATTGCCTTAAACACGCTTGTTTTGCCTTAAACATGCTTGTTTTGTCTTAAACATACTTGTTTTGCTTTAAACATACTTGTTTTTCTTTACTGTTAACTGTTTTGTCATATATCTTTATTTTAAACATTTCCCTCAGTTAACAAACCTTTTGTGTCTCCCGCTTGTTTAATAATGCTGTTTGTGCCTTTGTACTGCCCCATTTTGTCTTTTTTATAAAACAAGCAGTTCTTGCGAATTCTCATTACCTTTGATTCTTTTCTCGCTCTTTTCCTTGCTCATTTCTCTAAGTTTACCTTCACTGTCATCTCTGCACCTCATGGCTCTGAATATTATTTTCTGTGATCCCGGTTCTGACACCATTTCGCTGTTCTACTTTGGACACAATAGAAGAGTCTTCATGGGTTCTGTTCTAGCAGCTTTATTTTATACAAACATATCACGCTAGAAGTTTACTGACTTTAACTTAAGTAACTTACATGCAAACTAACTACTGCAATCATACATGCTCACTCTCTGGCTGCACTCTCAAAATGGCACTAGGAATAGCACATGCCTGGTATTTATATGTGCACACTCAGTCAATGCTTCTTAAAGACACAGCACATAGATGCTGACCTACAGTGTGCTGGTCAAAGTTCAGGTTACTGTCAACAGGTTTTCCCAGATCCTTGGTGACTGGTTCTACTTTTAGCTCTGTGTTATAATGTGGTAATATCCAGGGATGGCCATCTTTATAAAATGTACTGTTATGCATTTTTTGTATTGAGTTTTATTTCATGGCTCTGGCACCATTTGCTTGTATGCATCTGACCTCTTGTTACCTTGTGGTAACAGGATATACTTATTTGGGTATTCATCTGACATTTGAACTGTTAAAAATAGTACACCAGAACTGTAAACTACTGTTGACACAAAATTTAGTTGCAAAACTGAATGTAGGAAGAAATCTTTTACCCCTGTTTTAATTAAGGCTTAAATGATTAAGATATATTTTCTTCCAAACCTTATTTCTGATACACCTACCCCATCATTATAAATTCAAGTACCTAGATAAGTAATATGAAGTGGCTTTCACTCCAAAGTGAGCCAATACAAATTATATTTGCCTTTTAGGATCGGCGCAGTGGGTCTAACTAATGTAATTAGTAGCAGCCAGGCAGTAGCCATTCATGCAACTCCCCTCTTTTCATCATTTATGATAAGCTAATTCTTTATTTTTCAGTAAGTACTGCTTGATTTCTTTCTAACTTCAGAATATCTGCCTAAATACTTCATCCTTAAATTTTTGGGGTTTGTGTATTAGTTTCCCCTCAAGTGTTTGGCAGTGCTCAGTACAGACTCAGACACCTTGAGTGACATTTTTCCTGTAAAAGGAATATATAAAGAAACCACTCCAGTACGTAGTAATGATGACCATCCCTCCTGGCCTGTCTAAAGATCAGTTCCCTGTGCTTTCTCCTATTAACCTGGTGAACTTGGGTATTCTGAGACAGTGTAGCAACTGCCTGATATACACAGACAACCCTCTCCTCTTACCTCCCAACACTCAGACTTGTGAGAGATGCAATTATATATCCAAATTGGAAGCCATGCACTCTCCAGCCAAGACCGGAATAGCTGGTCAAGAGAACAAGGTCAACACCTGCACCACACCACGTGGAACACATAGCCCTCCAGAACACCCACCATTACAGCTCTCACATAAAAACACAAACCACACACCCACCTTCATGGAGGCTCTCAATAGAAATCTACCCAAACAGCAGAGACCTCCAAGGCAGAAATGCACTCAACCACCACAACACAGCGCAAACCTCAAGACCTACACAGTGTGCCCCATCAACCTAAGCCCCTAAGAGAAAACAGCTTGCCTAATGCACTAATTATAGGTGACTGGATAGTGAGGCACACTGATGTCCCACTCACTAGTTTGAATAAGGAGAAGGTAACAGTCAGCTATCAGGTGCCATAATCCGACACAAAACACACGCACTCAGGTCACTCCACAACAAGTACAAGGATGACTCTGTCACTGTCCGTGTGGGTGTGAATGACCTGAGATGCAACTCCCTGGATTACATGAAAAGTGACATGGAGGAGCTCTCAGATTATGTGGCCCAGGCAGGTATGATGACCCTAGCCCTGAGCAGCATCCTACCCTCACCCAGAATGATACTGCAGTACAAGCAGAAAATGATTGACTTCAACAATTGGCTAAGTTTTTGGTGTCATTCTAAGGGGATCCAGTATCTGTCTGCTTGGGATGACATGATTGACAGACCTCGATGCTTTGCCAGAGATGACATGCATCTGTCAACGCTGGGTTTCTGGATACTAGGTAAGGCTCTTGCCACCCCTATAGCGCCTTTTTTAGGTGATGCTCCAAAGACCAAATTACCACCTTAACAGCTATAAATAAATGCAATCTGAGGGTCATGCTGCTCAACGCTAGAAGTCTAAATCTCAAGATGCACTTGCTCAAAGCACTCCTCAAAATGGAGAACATCGTCATTTGTGCTGTAACGGAGACCTGGTTTAAAGCAGCAGAAAGCACCCCTGTGCTACTGGGCTATAACTCATTCCACACCTTTCTGCCCCAGAACATGGACCAAAGCTCCAAAGACAGTGGTGTCTCCATATTCATAAAGGATAAGCACACCTCCAGACAAGTAGCCCAGCATAACACATCTGAGATACTTCAGGTACAACTAACATTGGGTAAGATGGCGATTCAGGTAGTAGCCTGCTATAGGTTCCCAACCATGTCCCAAGACTCCACATTCCTAAGCACCCTGGAAACTATTAGGGCCCAACCCAACACTCTCATACTAGGTGACTTCAACTACCCCTCCATCAACTGGGAAAACTACTCATGCACCAAAACACTAGCCCAAAACTTCCTGGAATTCATCATTTCCAATGCCCTGGACCCAACTCGTTCTTAACCCCACTAGAGGAAGCAACATCCTTGACCTGATTATTACAAACATGGGAAACTATTACTCTACACTAATAATCAGTTCCTCCCTGGTTAGATCTGACCACAAACTAATTACCATGGAAATCCACATCTCCCCCACACACCCCTCAAAGGTACCCACCATGAAAAACTTCTACAAAGCTGACTTTGGCCTCCTAAAATCAGAAGTCACTAACTTCATGGCACCCATGTCAATGGAAAATAGGCACCCAGCATTACTGCAGCACAGGTTAAAACTGCATTGTCCAAGGCCAAGAATACAGCTTCAATGGGACCCGACAATATCCTTGGATGTGTTCTACATGAACTACAAAGTGAACATCTGTGTGCCCTATTCAATCACAGCCTCACCTAAGGCTTTGTCCCTACTGAATGGCACACTGCTACAGTCATCCCTCTCCATAAAGGGGGAACGAATACAGACCCTGAGAATTATCGCCCCATTAGCCTGAAGAGTCTGATATGTAAGGCTATGGAGCACATCATCATGGACCTAATTACCAAGGATATAAGGAATCTCCAAACTCTAGATCCCATGCAATCTGGTGTTATGAAAAGTAGATCTTGCCTGCTCAAATTGGTTGACTTCTGTGGTTCAGTCACCAGAGCTGTGGATGAGGCAAGGCAATTCATACAGCCTACCTCGATCTGGCCAAGGCCTTTGATACCATTCCCTACTCAGGAATTATTGATAAACTCACCAAACTAGGCATCAACCCAATATCACTAGGTAGGTTGTAAATTGGCTTACAGAACCCACAGTGTGAAAGTAGTGGACTCCAAGTCAGACTGCCAACCAGTCACAAGTGGAGTCCCACAGGGATTGGTCCTGGGTCCTCTCCTGTTTGGCATCTACTTCTCAGAAGTCCAGGCCAACATGGAGGGACTCTGGCTGACCAATTTCTCAGATGAGTGCAAGCTGAGAGCCTCACTGAGACCAATGACTGGTGTTGAAACCATGGCCTTAAGCTTAATGTCAAAAAAATGCGTCATCATCCCCTTTGGGAAAAACTCAGTTCCCACTAATTACCACATCAATGGGAGCCCACTGAACACTGAAGGCATTATAAGAGATCTGGGTACACAGGTTGACAGCAACCTCTCCTTCGACCACCACATTGCCACTGTGGTCAGAAAGTCCTTCTATGTGGCACATTTATTTTATTTATTTTTATTTATTTTATTTTACATTTGCTAACCGAGAAATTCTGACTGGACCAGGTCCATTTTCAGCAGAGGCCCGCAGAGAAAAGCTCTGGCATCAAGTTATACAAATACAGTACATCCAGAATAATACACAAAACAGGTTACATCATGTATGCTGAGTATAGTAATATAACAAGAAATTAATAAAACACTCCAGGTAAAAGAAGATATAGAACATAGGCAAAAAGACAATGTCAGTTGCAGTACATCCAGCATAATACACAAAACAGGTTTCATCATGTATGCTGAGCATAGTAATATAACAAGAAATTAATAAATCACTCCAGGTAAAAGAAGATATAGAACATAGGTAAAAAACAATGTCAGTTATACATTGGTAAGAGAAGAAAATATATCAAGTAAGATTCTACAGTTAAAAGTATCCTTTCAGATGACCAAGCCTACAGGGGATCAGAGATCCAGCATGTGATCAGAGAGCAGTTTGGGGAGTTAATAGCAGTGTGGGTAGGGTTATGTAATACAAGGGCATAACCAGGTACTAAGAAGATGCGATTTGATGGAGTTTTTGAATATGGATGTGGAGGGGGCAGTGGACATGGATAGGGGAAGAGAGTTCCAATTTCTGGCAATGGTGTGGTAGTAGAGTGCTTTCCCTGCATTATTGTTAGCCTTGGTGATGGAGAGGAGAGATTTTTCACTAGATCTTAGGTACCGGTTTGCAGTGTAGACAATAAGTAGGTTGGATAATGAGGGGTTTTTTTTCAGGATATTTGAGAATATTGTAGGCTGTGCCCAGCTGGTGATAGTTATGTAGCTGTGGTAGCTCAAGCCATTTTAGTTCTTTTAGTGCAGTACAGTGATGGGTTCTATAGGTTGAGTTAGTAGAAAAATTGGCTATTTTATTGTAGCATGATTCTAGTTTGTCTAGGTCACGCTGTCTGATTTAGGTAAAGATTGGTGCTGCGTATAATAGAGTTGAGAGGAGGTGGCTTTGTGCAAGAGTGACTCTTACTTTTTGTGAGAGAAAGGACTTATGTCTGTATAGGGAGCCTAGCTTTTTGTGTACTAGTTTTATGGTATGTGACGTGAACATTAAAGTGGAGATTATTGTCTATTTCAATGCCCAGAAGTTTGGTGTGGTTAGAAGGGAAGATGGTGGTGCCGTCCTTAGATGTTATGGTAAATGAGAGGGTTTTTTTTATCTATTAGGGGTAAATAGTAGCAGTGTTGTCTTTTTGGTATTTAGAATTAGTTGGATATGTGATATCCATTTTTCTACTGAGTTAAAGGTATCTTGAGTGAGTGTATGTAGGGTGGTGGGAGATGAGGGGGAGCAGATCAGGGTCGAATCATCCGTATATTGTATGAGTGTGGCATGTTGTGTAGAGCTATTGAGGTTATTTGTGAAAATAGAGAACAATAGTGGGCCCAGTATAGAGCCCTGTGGTACTCCTTTGGTGGTTGGAAGTTGTGTAGACAGAGTTCCTTTCCACTGGACTGATTGCTGCCTGTCAGATAGGTAGATTCTGAACCAGGCTATAGTAGAGGAGGTGAAGGATAGTGGTGTTAGTGAGTCTAGTAGAATGGAGTGGGAGACCATATCAAATGCTTTTTAGAGGTCTAGGAAAATGGCTGATACATATTTGTTATCGTTCCTGTGAAGATTTATATGATTAGTGAAGGGTAGAATGACTGTGGTAGTGCTGTGATGTGGACGGAAACCATGTTGTGTGGTAGATAGTAGATTGTGTGTGTTAAGAAATGTCATCACTTGCAAGTGGATGCATTTTTCAAGAATTTTGGATAGGGGGAAAAGTATGGCAATAGGTCGGTAGTTGGAGAATTCGTAAGAGTTACCTCCTTTATGGAGAGGAATGATGTGAGATACTTTCCAGAGTTTGGGTATGTAGGATTCTAGTATGGAGCGGTTGATTAGGTTGGAGACAGGATATGATAAAGAGTCACTAGCCATTTTTAGGTATGCAGCAGGTATGTTATCAGCTACCAGTGTGGTTGGCTTTAGTTTTAGGAGGAGTTTTTTTCATAGTTGAGGTGGGCACTGGTGATAGGCTGAAAGAGGGGATGGTGTGGGATAGGTTGGGTTGTGATTGAGGTAGACTGTTTTTGGTTATTTGACTGGACAGGGCTAAGATGGACTTAGTAAAATGGTTATTAAATTAAGAAGCTGTGTCTAGGGTATTGTTAGTAGAGCTGGGTGCTGGAGTAGTAGTTTTGCCTGGCTTTAGTAGGGAGTTAATGGCATGCCGGAATTTTTGTGGATTATTTGAATATTTGCTTTGGGCACTAAGAAAATAGTTTTGTTTGTTTATTTTGGATTCAGCCTTGGTCTTCTCATTACCAAGGGTTTTGCATTCAGGAAGAAAGAGGTCATCATCTCTCTCTACTCTTCCCTCATTAGGCTAATCATCGAGTATAATGCCTCATTTGGCATGTACCTGACTAGACACATGCAACAGCTGGAAAGGCCACAAAAGTACCTCACAAAGAGGATCCTAGGCCTTTATCACATGTCCTACATGGACAGACTCAAAAAACTCCAGCTATTCTCTGTCTTATATCATCTATTAAGAGGCGATCTCTGCTTGACTTACAAAGCCATGTCTGACCCAGCTCTGTTAGAAATGCTACATCTAAAGAAATCCCAATCCCTCTGCACCACATGCTACAAAGACCTCAACCTTATTACCACAATCAACAGAACATGCTGGAGGGACAGGTTCATAACCCAGAGACTCCCCATGCTCTGGAATATACTTCCCATACATGTCAAGCAGAGCACCTCACTGGGCCTGTTCAAGAGAAATCTTGATGAGTGGATGGGAAATAGAAAGTTCACCCCAGGGATCACTGCTGTGGCTCTACTTGATAGAGGCACTGGGAACTAACGTATGGGCTAGGCTTGTAAAGGCTCCAGGGCCATTAGCCTAGTACACGTATGAACCTATGAACAAATTACAGTAGTGGCAAAATGCCATAATATCCAGGCCAAAAGTACTCCAAGGTCCTTGTGATTACTTTAGAATTCATCTTAATAGGTAATGACATCGTCTAAAGGCCCAACAGAGGACAACAAAGTTTGGGATCAGGGGACTGGGAATCCTGGGTTAAAATAAATGCTTTCAGTTGGACAGGAAGAGGCAGTACCAGACTGATTTAGGACTCCAAACAATTTCAGATTGAAGGATCGCCCATTGATTGGTATAACTGGATTGAAGCAGATAGTTTATTTTCCTAGATTTCTGGCAGTTCCAGCAAAGTATGTCAATGGATTTCAGCTTACTAATGATGAGATTCAACGTATCAAAGCTTTAATACTTACAAGTACAAAAAGTAGTATACAAATAGAAGTCAAAATGTTTACCCTCACAAAGGGTTTCTGTACTGCAGTTTATTCAAGGAAGAGGGCTAATAGAACAAGAGATGGGTCACCTGAAAGTGTGACCTCTATAAAGAAGGTCCGCCCTCTACATTGACACATAATGGTTTGGTGGCCCATCACTGGTCTAAATCATGGCATTGCAGGGTACACATGAGAGTTGGTTATCAAAGGTGCTAGGTATTCTTCCTCCTAACTTTCCATTGGTTCTCTAATTTACATTGTTTAAAATGGTGCACCAATTACAGTACCCCCCCAGAAGCATTGACACGGAGGGCATGGTCAAGCTCATGGAAGTGTTAGCATTGCTCAAATAACCTCCGTCAACATTTCTTCTTCCAGTCAGTTCCCACAGACACCATCAAAAAATGCCTCAAAAAATTAAACTTACTAAAACTGCCCCTGGCAATCTACTTGGTGAATATATTAAAACAGCAGCTGAGGCTATTGCATATCCAGTTTCAATTATGTTAAATTGGTCCATATCTGAAAATAAAGTCCCCCCACTATAGAAAAAATCATTCATTGTTCCACTGCACAGAGGTGGAGTTGGTACAGATCTTTCAAAGTATGAGCCAATTGCCATTTTATTGCCTCTATCAATAGAAAAATGTATTCATATGCAACTTCTCATCTGTCTGATAGATAATCATCCTCTGTCTTTAACCCAGCTCAGCTTCAGACCTCATTGCAGCACAATTACTGCTTTGCTGAATTTTTGTCAGTACTGTCAGCACCAACAGAAATGCCAGAAGCCTAGTCTCCACCATCTTCCTAGACATATCAAAAGCTCTTGATACTGTCTCCCACCAAAAACTCTTACATAAACATTCATCCTTAGGGCTCAAAATCTTCTCATTGCAGTGATTCCATAGCTACCTCTCAAACAAGGCACAAGCAATGAAATGGAAAAATTATTTCTCTACCTATATACCTGTAACTATTGTTTTCCAAGGGGATCTGTACTACACCCCATACTTTTCAATATATTTATCAATAACCTCCACACTGCTACAAAAACTACTACCCTAGTTCAATGCACTCTCTCTCTAAAGTCCCAAAACCTCACACCAATCCTTTGTATCAATTAAAATATGGCTAAATAATTCATAACTACTACTAATCACTAAAAGAACAAATAAATAAATGACTGCTCTTTACCCCAAACGCAGATATCTCTACCAAAACAATATTATAACACTATTGTCTGTGCCAACAATACCGTGGTAAAACAAGTAAACCACACAAAAGTACTGTGTGTCATCAAAGATGATCATTTGAAATTCAATTACCATGTATCTATCACAAGTGGTTAAAAAAATCATCAAAAACTAGGAATGTTATGCATGGTAAAAACGTACCTCACTAACAGCCAGATGAAGTATAGTCTCTGTTCTTACTGCCATCTCTCCTCTATGTTGTCCCAATCTTCAGTAACCTTCATGTCTCACAACTGTCCAGACTTGAGCAGTTATAATAAAACAACCACATTTGCAGTAAACTGTAACTGTAGAATGCACTCAGAGAATTAAACTGTTTAGAATTACCCCGTCACCTAGTTCTTTCTCGTCTAACAACAATGTACATATTCCTCTATGAGCTAGGAAAATTGCCCAGCCCTTAGCAGTTTAATACAACTGTGTTCCCCCAATAGAATGTTGTGCTCCAGAGAAAACCACTAATCACTATAACCAAAGGATCTAATACTGCAGGTGACTCTCTGCATTAAAATAGTTTAGCTAAACTATGGAACCACAGTTCACTGCCACTGAAATCCATTCAGTATGCAAACACATTTAGAACACAACTAAAAATTCACCCACCAAATCAAAGAGCCTGTTTCTTTATATGTTCAGGATAAATGGCACTGTTATCTTCAGAGTACCATATTATCAAACAATTTCTCTTTATTTAGAGTCTTATGCCCCTCAACCAGTCTTCTCCAAGTTTTACTAGCATTTCCTAGATATATATACATAGTTTTGTGACACTGCTCATTCCACCTTTATACTTATAAACCTTTGAAAGCACTATATCTAATTCTCTATGAACCTGCTTTATATCCCACCTGTTAACTACAACATTAATATTTTCTGCCTTATCTAGTTTCTTCATTCACCTCCTTTTCTTTGAATTTCTAAACACTAGTCACACAATCTGTTATCTGTTTGACAAACCCATTAAATATTCAACATCTACTAAAGCAGAAATTTTTTATACTGCAACAGTTGCCTTATTTCATATGAATGTAATCTAATAAGCAAATGAATGTGTGATTGTATTACAGTATATTACTTAATGTCTATTCAAATGTTTGTAATATGTCAAGGCTTTTTTCTCCAGGCCTCCTCTGAAAAGTTTTTTTGATTAAACCTATTTGGACAAACCCATAAACAAAAGTAAAGTAAAATAAAATAAAAATTAATTGTGGGGTACCTGACGTTGACTGGTACCATATGATCTGGTCCCATCAACAGATTGGTAACAAATGGGGTTTTATTATTGAAACACACAGTGTGCATCTGAATATAACTTACTCAGAAAGTCCTCTGCTGAGTTCTCACTGCCAGAGATCACTCCAAGTGGTACCACACTTGCCCCTTTACTGTATTCATGGACTATACTAATCAGTCTTACATTTGTAGACTTCCTCTGTGAACACTGGAAGTTTATCCCCGAGCTATAGTGCAAGGGGTTTCATGGTAATATTCATAAATTAACAGGTTGGTTACCTCCTAGAATGGGCTCAGTTGAATATAACTCATGGTGGGTAATCTTTCTCTTTGAAACACAGTCACAAAACAGAATAAGGCAGTTAAATATCCATAGCTAAGTGGTTATCCAGAGGAGGCTATTCCACTCCTGATATTTGGACTTTATTATACCTTGGATTACCTTGTTATTCTTGTCAAGTGCATCTCTGTTTTGGTTTTCAAAAGTGGACAATTAAATCTCTAACTGTATGTATACAGATGTATAGATATTTCCTGTCAGCAAAGGTTTTTATTTCTACTGATGTCTAGTATTCCTTCTGAGCTCGACTCACAGTGGGTTGTATGTCCTCCATCCTGTTGCATTTATGTAGTGGTTATCTTGCGTGGCATCTTTGTTGTGTATTCAACCATTTATATCTTTTTACTTGCTTTCAATTGGTCTTCATGTGGTTAGTTTATTACTACGTGTGAGTTTTGTTAATTAAGAGCTCAAAGCAATTTGTCTGATATTCATATTCAGTAAAGTTTTGGGGGAAAAACTACAAAATTCATATCAGATTGAAATTTCTACTATAGTCTTGAAATGGAAATGTTATTATGACTGAAGATTGAGTTGCAAAGTCTTGAAAGTAAAGTGACTGAAATCACTGTTTCCTAAAATATTAAAATACACCCAGAAAAACTGACATCATGTTATGTAGAGCTCTATTTCATATACCCTGTAACTAGTCTGATCCAGTTATTATATTTTATTAAGAGAAATTCCAGAAAACCGCTTTTTCAGTGTTGATTTGAAGGTTATGTGGTTCATTCTTCTTCTGTAGTCAGACATCCAGGTTCCATTAAACAAGAGACTTTATTATTATCTACAAAAATTACCTCCATGAAGTTTTCTCTCCATGTTTTATGATGTAATATATTGTTTGGTATCAGACTTTTTATTGCTGAAACCTGCTCTGAAATGCTAATGGCATCTCCCATGGTTAAACTAATACTCTTTTTATAGTTTTATACAAACCTTGCAGACATTTTCGCCAGGTATACAAGCACAGAGGGAGACAGTATATAGCTTAAAGGCATGGACATCTGCTTAAGCATTAGAAGGAACCTCAAGGATAGTAAAGTTTTTAAGTATGTGTCAAATATTTGGCAGTGCACACAGAGCCATCTTGAAGAATCAGAGATACTGCTATCAATCTTTCATCAGGGCCTTCCATGACTGGTTATGTGTTTGGGCTCATCTTATCCAGCAGTCAAAATCTGACATAATTTTTTTACTTTTTTCACATGCATGGACATCAGTGGACCTATGTCAGTGAATGCTGTGAACTGTTGCAGCAACAAAACAAGTGGACTCATCTCATGAATTTGCCACTCACAGAAGATTCCTTTGAGAAGTTGTTTACGAAATGAGCTGGTCCTTGAAAGAGTCATATGTTTAACAGCTGAAGCACAAGCTGCAATTTCAGGTGGCAGCCATGTCACTTTTTGCCTATCTCACAATTCTATGGATAATGCAGCTAAGGCAGCTGGCATTTGTATGGCTTTTTGCACTGACACTTGGCTGTGGCTCACAGACTTGGCTGTAGATATCAAGGCTACCTTTATTAGCACCACTTTGATAGGTCGACACATTTTAGCCAATCTTTAAAGAATCACCTGGAGAACATGAAAAGAAGAGTAAGAAACTTACTGCTGTTGGTGTTAAGTTTCAAACTCTACACCCCACTTTTTCAGTGATGAAGCAAAGAGCATTTCATCTCTAATTTCATTGTTGGCAGCAATAGCAGAAAAGTCAAATACATGGAAGGAACCAACATGGCTGTTAGAATTTTTGGAAAGATACCCAGCTTAGAGGCAGGGACTACTAAATGTAGCAGAGGTGCTGCAGTCCTCCTTCAAGGGGAAGCAATCTAATCATGGAGACCTGAACTGATTGTAGAGGGGAACAGTTGGGTAAGGTCATCTGTCTCTTCACTTGAATGTGTTGCTGGCCATCATACAGGACAAATGGATCTGGATAGTGATATCCAGAGGCTTTACAACTCCCCTTTTTCTCCTCCCTCTCCTTGCCAAATGCCCCACCCCATCAAAAGAGTATAGCAAGAAAAGAAGTGTTAAATATCATTAGGAAAAGAACCCTATACAAGGTCCCACAAGACCAGAAAAGATTTTGGTTATTATTTAATATTTTCTTTAGATGTCCATCATTAGATCACTGTTGCAGTAATGCTAACTTAAGGGATATACCCTGCCAAGGATATTGTATGTCTGGCCAGCATGCCAAAGCTCAGGAGCTCTTACCTTGTGTGCAGTATTTTATTATTAGTGCAACAGTGATCTATTCAGACATGCACAGTTATGGTAAGTTCTTTCACAATTGTACTTTAACAAGCAGAAAATGACCTCAGGTCTGTACTCAGTCTGAGTGGTCTAAATTAAATTGTTCCCTAAAGAAAACTTTTGTATGATCACAGTTCAGCCCATCCTTCTCTGTATGTTAGAAAGAGTGTTCTTTGCATCTCCAAGAAGCTTACCATCATATAATAATTACCACTGTGACCAGGAGCTTTCTGCACTTCTGGGTAGAAGCTAGCTATTTTCAGTTCCATATGCTTCCATTTGGTCTTCTCAGCCCCCAGAGTATTCACCAGATGTATGTCTGTAGTTCCAGTAAACCTGAGGTTACAGGGTATATAGGTGTTCACTTACATGGATGACTGACTGCTAGCTACTCTAACACACAACAGACTAAGTTCTGCATGGCAGACTATCTTTCAGTCTTTGGAAATTGTGATAAACTGTGCAGAGTCGTAGAATGAGCTCTCTCAAAAATTTACATTCAGAGGATGCACACTGGACACTCTCTCCCAATGAACATATTTCCCTCCAGCAAGATATTTCCTTTACAGGCTCTGATACTTCAAATTGTTTAAGTCTCAGACAGTCACAGCATTACTGTCTCAGTGCATTGCCTGTCATGGCAGATGCATTGTATGTGGTCATGTAGTACATAAGCATTCTGCATTGGACTGTGGAAGTCCAGTGGTGACATTGCACAGATCCTGTGACATAACAAGTACAGATTTTCAAGGCTCATAAAGTGTATTTGAACTGGTGACATCATATTTTAGTCATCAGTCTGTGCAGGCCATTCTAATTCTTCACCCCTGCATTTGCTGTCAGCATGGATGCCTTTTCCATAAGATGAGAAGGGGGCATAGTCAAGGGCAGACTGTCCAAGATGTGAAGTAATAGTCATAGGCCCATCTGCTCATCATTATCCTGAAGATGAGGACAGTTCTTCTCCCATTACAGGATTTTCAGAAGTTCTTACTCCAAGACACTGCTGCCATCCATTCTAACATGATGGCAGCTGTTTGGTATATAAACATGTAGGGAAAATTCCCTGTTGGGAAGAGATAAGGGTAGGGGAATAAGCTGTGTCAGTAGCATATTTTTATGACTGACAGTTTTTAAATGGACAGGGTCAGTCACTTCTTATTGATGCATCACAAGTAGAACCTCAGCTTATCAGTAATGTGAAACATCATTTGCTGGGGAAACCCCACTGTAACCTCTTTGCACTCCTAACAAGTACTAAGTCTAGCAACTTTTTCTGTAATCTCTCTCCTCTGAGGAGAAAGTACCATGCATGATGACTTCCATTACTGAACCTCTGGACTCCTTTATGGTTTGCCAAGTCTGCTCTTATTCTGAAATTAATTCAGAAAGCCAGATAGAGCTTGTCTAAAGTAATTCTTTTAAACAAATGTGACCTTAACAGGTGTGGTTTCCTCCATTCAGTCTCATCTACTGGAGAAGCATCTATTCCTGAGGCACTTCAGAACTTTCCTGATTCACTTGTCTGACAATCCCCACTCAGGTCTTCTCTCCTTATGACTACTTAGATGCATGCTTACTCTATTTCTATGAACAGGGTAGTCTAGTTACTTACCTCTGCCAAGAGGCCTAATACTACAAAAATGTGTAATAGTAATTTGAAGCATTTTTCTACGTGTGTGACTTAAAGTTGGGATTGATTCACAGCACCAGCTCCAGCAATGCTAGACTATATTTCTGAGATTGTTCAAAGCGATTCAAGATTTTTTGTATTACATTGTACTTTGCTGCTGTTTTTAACTTTCATTAAGTTTCTGATTCCTTGTCAATCGCATCTTTAGATGTTTAATTTTTTATCAATAGTATTTTTCTTAGAAGGCCTGCTGTCAAGGACCCTGTCCCCCCCTGTGATTTATATTGTGTTTTAAAGAAATTGATTCTTCCTTCATTAAATTGGCTGCTATTGCAGAATTAAAATGTGTATCATGGAGACTTCTCGTCTATTGGCCATCACTTCTTCTAGGAGAGTTTCTGTGGTGTAAGCCTTATGTGTCAGGACACTGAGCTTAATATCTCACAAGGATATTATTGCAAGCTAACTCATCATTTATGCAGAAGGTACTGTAACGGAGGCATATATGTTTGCTTTATATGGATATCCACAGGCAGCTCAAATTTTTTTAGACAGTACTAGATGTACCAGGGAAGTTTTACAGCTATTTCATTTAATAAAATAATTTACTTTTATTTGATTTATTGTTTTTTACCTGGGTAGGTGAGCTGGTGCAGGACTGTTTGCAGTCACTTTCTGAGCCATTTGGCAAAGGCATTATTATAACAGCTGAAAAAAGCTTAATCACAATTACATACTTTATAAAGTGTATTGGTGAGGGTGAGATAATACAGGTAATATAACCTTCAATAACTACAAAATATATGAAGTAATGTCTATGTTCAAAATTACATTAACTGAAAACATTTACATAGCAATAAATTGTAAGTAAGCAATGACTTAATGAATCAAAAAGTAGTAATAAGAAAATTGTAAAAGATGTAATAAAAGTATTGAGATGGGTATATACAGAGGATTGCAGAGAAAATAAAAAATTAAATGGGGGAAATTAAAGAGATTGTAGAGATGAATGTACTGTAGTTAAAGAGATGAGTTAACTATATTTACAGTATTTACATAGTGTAATGTATAGGTAGTTTAAATACATTGTGGTGTCTAGAAAACTATGAATGTATTAGCCTGTATCTCTAAAATGTGCATTAACTCTGTTGTTATAACTCTATTTTTTTTCTTTTGAAAAGTAAGAGGTTGTATGTAATGGTAATTTCTGATGGCAAACTACTCCAGACTGTAGTGGCTTGTATGGAAAAGGGTTCTATCAAAGTGGAAAGAGTTAAAGGAGGTCTGCAAAGTTTCACTGAAGAATGATTTTTGACATTTTACTGGGATTGTGAGCGCTTTTAATTTAATAATGAGAGGAAAATGGAGTCCTTTATTAAGTAGCTTATAAATGAAAGTGTTTAGAACATATATAGACCTCCTAGTGTCTTACCCATTGTATTATAGTATGGTGATGTTTGAAGAGGGTAGACAGATTAATAAACTGTACAATTTTATTCTCTGTAATTATGAACATGGCTGTATTATATCCTGATAATGAGAAAATAATGGGTAAGGCATGGTTAACTCTTGGAAGTAGGACATTGACAGGGATAGTTCTCCTGGTGTCAGTTGTTAGCAAATGTGGAATGCTGTAGGCTATTTCTGCTAGCTGTAAAACTTAAGACATAGTAAATTCTATATGACAATGGTAAGGGAGCGTGTCATCTGAAAGTACTCAGAGATAGTTTTGTTGATTGGTGAAAGGAAGTTTGCTACCATTTGGGCCTGTGATAACTGGTGCAGAGAGATCTTTTAGACATGCCTAAGGCCATGACTGCGAACTTTGAAGTATTTATAAACACCATATCATATCATCAGCATACATAGTAATGTTCAGGTGTGGTATGTCCCATGGGAGATTGTTTATGTATAGTGAGAATAGGACTTGTCCAAGCACTGTGCCTTAGGGTACTTCTGAGGAAAACTGAGCAACAGGTGAGTGATAGAACAGGTTTCCCCTCTTAGAAATGGCATGCATGTGATTTGGTAAAACTGCTTTTCTCACCGTAGCAGCATGTATTGGTAAAACTGCTGTCTCTCACAGTGAAAGAGTGATATTTTTAGGAATAGCTTAAAAATACAGAGCCTGCAAGTGCAGGAATAACTAACACAAATGTGCTTGCATGACATATTGTATTTCTAAATGATTAGCTTAACATAATGTGCTTGTGTAAAACAAAAAGTATTATACTTCTGAATGTTTTTGCTGTTTTTCCTTCACAGTATCAGAGGTATATTAATCATAACAACAGTGTGATGATATATTTTTAGAACAGTATGTGATGCATTGGCTTAGCAGAATGTGTTTGTGTGGAACAAAAAAATATATACTTCTGAATGTTTTGTAACAAATGGCAGTAACAATAGAGGCTTGCTGAAATACCCTAAATAGTTGAATGTACACAGATATTCAAGCTAAAGGGAAATGGCTAACAGCAGAAAAAGTTACAACTATTCTATCAGTGAAAGAACATTTTGGCATGCTGAGAAGTGGTTTTCTCTGGATGAGCATGGCTAACACAGCAGAAAAAGTTACAGACTATCCTATCAATGAAAGAACATTTGTGAAAGAACATTTTGGCATGCTGAAGGAATTGATTTTCTCTGGATTGAGACAAGAATGTAGACAAAGAAGGTTTCAATACAGGAAAAAAATGTTTTCATCAAGGACACATTTTTGAAACCATAAAAGTGGTTGCAAAGACTTTTTGGTGGACAGTGGGTAATCTGAGTCAGCTGAGGAAATGCAATGTGTCTGACAGTTATATCTGTGTTATAAGGAAAATGTTTATAATCTCACAGTAGTGCTTGATTGCCTGGTTTCAATAACTCTATCAGCAATTATGACTATACAGTTGTGCAGTCAGTTTGTTTGTGACACCTGCTGTTAATTTCAATTTAACAGCGAGAAGTAGTTACAACTAAAAATTGAAAAAAGTTCTATTGGATAAGTAATTATTAAACAGTAACTTACTTCTCTTGGTAATACATGGTAAAAATATTGTTAAACTAGGTATTGAATTAAATTTCAAAAACCCATTTTAAATCTAGAAGTATGGCTTCTGTTAAAAGTCCCTTTTCCATAAGTTCATAAATTGTAGACGTTTATGTAAAATAGCGGATAGGCAGACAGACAGACAGGTTTCAGCCAAAGTGCAATACCCTATCAGTTAAGAGGCTGTATTTATGCATATGTTTGTTCATACATGTTTTTCTAGGATTTTTGTTAGATGGCAGCGATTTGCTATTGTTCTATATTCTGAAGCAGTAGAGGTGCTCTAAAGTTTGAAAAATACTTTATCCAGGTGGTTGACTGCATTAAATTTTGTTATGAGTAACACAGTAAGCCTTTACCTTATGTGCCTAGAATTCAGTTAACATGGATATTGGCTGCTTCTCGAATATTTTTCAGATAGGTACCCTTATATGGTATTTGTGCAGCAGCAATATAGATTTTGCTGAACACTATAGCAATGCATTACAAGCTGGATGTGATATGTAGATCTCTGTCTTCCTTTGGAGACATAATTATTAGGGCATGTTCCCACAAATGTGACTACCCGGCAGGATTAGTTCGAGACTGTGTTATGTTATCGTTGAGGCTGGACTTCCTTATACTAGATACCAAACCTATTTACTCTTCATAACTTTAAATCTGAATGAGCAGGTACATGTTTTCAACATTCTCCTTGGCTCAGTGCAGACTTGGCTGGTAGGATTCTTAGTGTTCCTGCATTTAGTTTGTGATCTACCTCAGAGCAGCACTGCAGTTGTCTGGAGAGGAAGCTACTTTCTTGAGCATTTCATGTTAAATAAGAGGGGCTAGTGATGTAGTAAAGTTTCAGATGTTGAGCTGATTAATGACCTACAGCTTTAGTCCTGTTGTTGACAATTTTTGAACATCTCATCCAGCTCTGATATTATGGGAAGTACATATCTTTTTGCCTTCTAACAGCTACTTTTCACTCTTTTCTGCTAAATGTACTTTATTCATTGCATTTTTATGTAAAAACATTGCAAGATACTGCATCATTCCTGAAAAAACACTGTAATTCATGCCATCTGGCATTGGCATTTGCACATTCGCTTGGACTTTTTCTGTGTCAGACTTCAGTCTCTCTGACATTAGAATATGACCTGTGCATTTCAGAATTGTCACTCTTATATTTTATATTCCTTAACATGAAAAAAATTATGAAAAGGAAAAAGTATTGTATAAGATGAATCAGATTAAGTTCCACAATCTGTTATAAAAGCAAAAACATCTACTACAAGGAAAAAAGAAGAGGTAGCACCTTATTTGAGTAAAATAATGAAAGAAGGAAAGATAATAAGAGAATTAAAGGATAAAGAAGGTAAATTAATTAAAGACCAAAAAGGAATATATGAAATAAACAGTACATATTACATTTATTTGTTAAGAAAGAGGTGAAAATAGACAAAAGCTATTATGGGAAGTAATTAAACAGAAAAGATAATGTATATCTAGAAAAAAGAATAAATATAAATGAATTAAATGACATTCTGAAAGACATTAATACAAATTATGCAACAGGGATGGATGGAATTTAATGCAACATGTATAAAGAAATGGACGATTGGCAAAAAATAATGTTTATCAAAGTAATGAATGAATGGTTAGAAACTGGGATTAAATGTAAAGAAATAAGCACTGGAGTAATAAAATTTATATTCAAAAAGGGAACAGAGATGACATAAAAAATTGGAGACCAATAACTTTTAAATAACACAGACTATAAAATATTTATGAGAATAATTGTTAAAAGATTGCAATGTAATGTAGAGAACATATTTGATCAAAATATGTTTGGGAGAAAAGGAAAGGGTAGTCAAGAATTACTATGGCTAATAAGAGAGGAAAATGACATTATCAGTAAGAAAGTGGAGACAAAAGTAATGATAGGGGATATAAAAATAGCTTATGATAACATACAGCATGAATCATTATGGGGGGTTGAAAACATACAATAAAGTGAATAAATTGTAAGTGTAATTAAATCTGTGTATGAAAAAATTATGTGAAACTAAATGTGAACAGATGGATAAGAGAAGAAATAAAAAAATAATTTGGAATAAGACAGGGGTGTCCATCTGGTAGTAGTATAACATTTTCATTGGTTATGAATATAATAGTGACTGAAATTAATAAAGTGTCAAGAAATGGAGAGTATAGAATTATTAAAGAAGTACAACTACCAATAATCCACATTTATGCAGATGATATAGTAATAATTATAAAAATACACTATGGATGGAAAGAATAAATATTAAATTAGGTGTAATGTTAGGAAAAATTGGATTAGATATAAACAAGGAAAATAAAGGATTTGATTTTAAAGGTGAAATAGGAGGTGTTGAATTTATTGGTAGGTATATGGATGTGTTAGGAATAAAATCTGGGAAAAATTAATATATACAGGAGCAGTGGGAGACAGTGCTGAAAGAAATAAAAGACATGTTTATATTCTGAAAAACATATAGATTTTCATTCAAAAAGAAAGCATATTTAATAAATAGCATGGTATTGGGCAACATTGCGTATATAGCAAATGTTTATATGATACTGGTAAAATGTGAAAAAGAAATAATGATGTTAATATTTCTTTCATCTGGGGTTCTAGATTGAACCTGGTTAAAAGAGGAACATTGTATATAAAAGAAGATCAAGGAGGTTTAGGTCTAATTAATCCTATTGTACACGCAGCATCTTTATGTTTATACAGAGTATTAAGAAGTAATATAAAAGAAGAAAAAGATTTAATAGAAATGATAATGTATTATAAATGTAAAAATGTTTAGGAAGGATTGGAAGTAAAGAAGAGAGGTAAAAGTATTAACAGTGAAAAAATAAAAACAGAATAAAATTGTGTTATAGAACATAAAAAAGAATGTTATAGAAAAAACAGAAAGGAATGGTATATTAATTTAATGAAAAACTTTTATATTGTTGATCGATGGAAAGATTTAGAAATGAATACAGAAAAAAGCTATATTAAGGAGATATGAAAACTATGAAAAGATAAAGGAATGTAATGATTTTTATTGAGATTATCCATAAGTAAATTGCCTGCAAAGGCAAATATGCAGTATAAGAGAAAACAAGATAGAAACTGTAATAAGTGTGATGAATTAGAAACTCCAGTACATGTGTTTCTGAAATGTGATGGAATTAAGAATTTATGGAGAGAAATATGTAAACATGATATGATTAAAAGGTATTTAAAATTTGAACAGTTAAACATGGACATGATAGAATATGGTTACTGTGGAATGTGAAGACAAGAAGAAGTAAAGAAAATGGACAGAATTATTTTTTATGTTGCATGAACAATATAGAATGAGAGATTCATTTTGAAATTAAATATAATAGGAAATGAACTTTGGCAAAGATATTGAAAAAATATGGTTTTGGTTGTGGGCAAAAGAGTGGGGGGAGAAATAATTGAAAAGTAAAGTAAATGTATGAAATATGTAAATATTTGTAAATATAAATATGTAAATAGTATATATATATATATATATATATATATATATATATATATATATATATATATATATAGTGTGTGTGTGTGTGTGTGTATATATATATATATATATATATATATATATATATATATGTATATAATGTGTGTTAACAGGGAAAATATCCCTATTCTTTTCTTTGTGAGGGAGAACATTTTTGTGGTTGCACTTCCTGCTTCTGTTTCTGGCATGCAGGCTGCTCAGAGAAGTAGGGAGTTGCACCAGTGGATTCTAGAGAGTTGCTTGGTGATGATTTGCTGCAGAAGAAGGCAGTTGAGCCTTCAAATCAGCTTAAAAATGTGTTCAGATATAAGAGGAGAGAAGAGAAGGTAGTCAAGTCTTCCATATATTTGTCCGAAGTTGGAGAATCGAGTGAGAAGGCATACGTACCTTCTAGTGGAGTTCCAGTGGTTGGAGGTGATGATAGGAAGACAGTTTAGTCTTCTATGAATATTTTTGAAATAGTGGAATGGTGTATGGTCAGAGAAAAGACAGTTGAGCCTTTTCCAAAATCAGAAGAGATTTTCCAGTAGCTGCTATTCCAGGAAGAGAACCAGTGTGATGAGGGATGTATTATTACAACTCTGCAATCGGGAAGGTTACAGAATTTGTTATTAGAGAAATTATGCGAGGAAAGCGAATGTGAGAGTGGCAAAGATGTGGTGTGGGGAGATATAATGCACAAAATTTAAAAAAAAGCATTAGGAATAGAAACTGTTATGAAACCAAGAAGAAGTTATACTGTATACTAACTAGTAAGATATGAGGTATAGGGACAATGTTATTTCACCTTTAGGAACTTCTCCAGCAGAGATAAGAGCTTTCATTCATATAAGCAAAGAAACTTTTTGTGATATAATTTTTGAAAATGGTCAGGCAATGGAAACATTTTTGAGTCAATATGAAAATAAGAAAGGCTATACTCCGCAGAATGCTTATGTAGTTAAAGCTTTTTTTTGGAAAAACTAAAAAGAAAATTCATGTTCAGTTTAGATTAGAAATTGAAAAAGAGACTTTGAAAAGACATTAAATAGCATATGTAAAGATGTACTGGGCATTTCTAAAGTTTTAAACAATAGAGTATTATGGATTGGGGTTGGGAATGTAATGGTATACTGAAAATGGAAAGTTATAAAAGTATTCATATTCCCTAGTATTATAAATATGGATGGTAAAAAATGTGTTGTTAAATACTGGGTCAACCCAAAACTTGTTTCTGTTGTGGAAAATCAGATCATTTGATAGTTGATTGTATAAAAAAATAAATGTTTTATATGTGGTATGATGGGTCATGATGCAAAAAATGTGAGTTAAAATGTTGTAAATGCATTAAGGTAGGTCATCTGGCTAGATTGTTAAGAAGGGACAGTAGATGAAGCTACTGTGTCTGAATATATTCAAGGGGTTTGGAAGTTGTAGGTGAAGAACAGGAACAAAATCATGCAGAAAAAATACAGAAGAAACAGTCGGAGAAAAAATGATGATAAAAGTGCGACACATAAAAACCAAGAATTAAATATAGAAGAAAGTACTTAAGTTAGTGATGAAGAAGATATTATCTAGAATATAGTAAATAAAAAAAATACTGTAAGTGAAAGAGAGAGAGAGAGAGAGACAGAAATTATGGATTAAACACAAAGGAAAAGAAAGAAAAAGGGTGAAGGTTTTATTCTTTTTCCTTAGAACATTTTCTTAAATAGAAATAATGGTATTTGTAGGATATTCTCATCGAATATTAATAGTTTTAAGAGCATAAGAAGACTAGTTATAGAATAATTGCATTATATGTATATGTAACTAGTAAAGAAAGAGAAGATATGTCTTTTTAATATTGAATTATGTTGCTATTAATATGAGCGTTATTATAGAAAAAGACTTCATTTGTAACTTGAGAAACAAAAAGAAAGGGAAAGATGGAAAATAAAGTGTAGCAATTATAGATAAGCAACTCATGGACATATAGTAGAGGAATATATAAAACACAGAATATTTTTTGCTTTCGAAAGGATGTGAAGTGAAAAAATGAAGGCCCATTAGGCACAGTTTTTTCAGGCCATAAAGCAGTCTGGATAGAATTTAGAGACAGAGTTAGTAATATTAAGATAAGAAAAGGCCTAAAAAGAATTAATGAAGTAGAGTGGGTAGGTGAGGGTGAAAAAAGAAAGTTAGAATTATTGGAAGATCACATAAATATGCAACAGTTTTATAAAAATTGGTCTGAATGGTGGATAACTTTTAAAAAATATATAAAACGTATTATCAAGGATAGCAAGTGAAAAAGAGTTATAGTAAGTTAAGTGAATTTAAAATTTACAAAGGGATGAACATGAATATTTTAAGAATTAACAAGAGTTATATGCAATGAATCAAGAAAAAATAAAAAAATCTGTTGTATAAACAAAGATGTTTGCTGTAAGGTAAAAAAAGAAGAGATAGCTCCTTATTTAAATAAAATAGTTAATGAGATAGTATAATGAGAGAGTTAATAGTACAGAAAGACCAAAGAGATATAATGTGTATTGTAGAATATGTAAAATATTTATTTAAAGATATTTAAAAAAAAGATGTAATGGAATGTAAAAACTTTCTCTAAGCAAAAAAAATATATAGATTTGGAAAAAATATAAGATTAGAAAGACTTGATATAAAATTAAGACAAGTAAATATACATGCAGCAGCCAAGTCTGGATGGCTTAGAATATCAAATGTATAAGAACATGACAGGAAATCAAAAGATGTATTGCACAGGATTATTAAACAAGTAGTTTAATAAAGGATTTAAATATAAATAATTATTCAGTGGAATTTTTAAATTTGTCTGGAAAAAGGATTGTATTTGTGAATGTCAAATATTACATGGTGTTAGAAGTATTTACATACAAGTCATTTTGTCTTTCATATTGGAAATTAGTGCTCCTTGTTTAACAAAGCTTGTTTTGCAACATAATATTTGTCAAAAAGTGGATACTTTAAATGGAGAGTCGCATTTAAGAAACAACCACTACATTAAGTCCAAAGCAAATATCGGTCATGCATTTTAAAGCTCACAAACGCTTTTCATATGTAAGCTTCAGAAACCCTTCTAGTGAATAAAAATGTTACTGTGAAACTTAGATCAAAAAGAAACATAAACTGGGAAGGCATGCATATTAAATATCTAGGTATCATTATTGAATCTAATTATTAAAAAAATCACTCGCATGTAATTACCAACAACTAAGTACTAGTCTAATAGATGGTTGGAACAGACTTTTCTTCACATTTGAACACAGATGAACTTTAATTAAATGATACTGTTACCTAAAATCTTATTCATTGGCCAAGCTGTAATAATTCCCCCACCTGTCAAAATTAAACATAAAATTAATAACTTATTACTCAACATTCTTTGGTATCCCTAAAAAACAAGAATTTATCTTCTCTGGCACACCACAAGCTGTGATGAAGGAGGTATAGGGTTTTCAAATATTGATTTTTATTTAAACTCTGCATTTATTAACATAGTGTTGCTTTGGAATAATGCTTCTTATACATTATATTGGAAATCAGTACATGAAACCTTACATTCCAGGCTGCATTTTACATGAACTTCAGAACGAACTGGCTTCCCACCTAAGCACCATGTTCAATCATAGTTTCACGTCAGGCTTTGTGCCCACTGAATGGCACACAGCAACAGATGTTAAGTTGTCCAATCTTGCCTTCGTTCTTGCTAGATGGGTTTGGAGCCGACTCGGCTACTTACTATAGCTCGAGAGCTCTTTACTGGCTCGAGGCTACCCCTTATCCCAGAATGCCCAGTGCCAGCTACCCAGATCTCGTTTGCTGCTTTAGCTGCGAAGTTGTGATCATTACTGGCTCAGGCTTAGTATAACTTTTTTGTCTCTTTTAAACTCAAATTTTGGTCTTCAAATTTGATATAATTCTTCTTTGATAGTAGTTTGTAAGTTTCTTTTACTGTAAACCCCCTTTTCTCATCCTTGTGCTTTACTTTGTGTTGTGTTGGCCATCACCCCTTAGTCGCTAGGCCTTCTGTTATTCCCTGAACTCATTTAACTTAGAGAGTCCCCCCCCCCCCAAGGACAGCTGTTTAAGTTAGAGGCTCTCCTTTAAGGCCTTTATTAATTTTTAGTTTTTCTCTTGTAGTTTGACTTTTACCAAAATGTCTAAGGAAGTTAAAACCTCTGGTTTTAAAAAGTGTGACTCATGCTGTCAGAAGATGTCTCTGACAGATGGGCACACTAGTTGTGTTTACTACTTGGGGGCTCTGCACCTGCAGGACTCTTGTGCTATTTGTCATGCCTTTAGTCCAAGGGTCCTGCAGGAGTGGAAAAACAAGCTTGTCCTCCATGGATTATTAAAACAGGATTCTCCGGCTAAAGCATCTCAGCCAGTGAAACCTTTGAAACCAGTCAAGCCATCGGCTCCATGTTTGGAACGGACCAAGTGTGTTGGTGCTAGCTGGCACCGACAAGACTACCCCTCCGTCGGCTTCAACTGTTACTTTGGAGCTGTCTTGGAGCCACAAAAGAGCTAGATCTCCTTCTTTGGAGCCAATTCACTCGGTGCCACAGTCACCATTACTTCAAAGCAAGTCCAGTCATCGCTCATCTTCCCACTCCTCTCGATCCTCGAGGTTATCAGATCAGGATGTGGAGAGAGTGGTCAGTAGGTTGCTTAAGTCACAGGCCCTTGCTAAAATGCTTTAGAGCCCACCTCAACAGGTTTCAGCTCCATCTGCTTCGATTTCGATTCCTCCTCCGACTATGCTTAGTTCAGTGTGCTCCGATAGTGGTTCCTTCGGCTCCGATGACATCCTCATCGGCTCCAACATTGGCTCCGATTACCTCGATTCTTCCACCCATCGAGGCATCTGGGTGCCAAAGCTCTCTCGTCGGCTCCGAGGGGGGAAGTGGCATCGGACCCTTGTCCGACCCTGCTCTCCCTCTTGGAGCATCAGCTCAGTTGAGCTCCGCTCCCACATCAGCCTCGGAACCATCACCCTTGGTGCAGGGTGGTATTCCTGTTTCTTCAGAGCTGGAGCCCTCCTTGTGTCTAGACCGTGATGCCTTCGAGATCATGTGGAAAGTGCTGTCCCCACAGACAGCTCCACTGTTGGTTCCATCGGCTCCACCCCCCTCGGTGCCTGTGACAACCTCTGCTCCTCCTCCAGCCCCAAAGCATAGGGAACCTATGCCCCAGGATACCCCATTGAGTGAACTGTCTTCTTCCAAAGCCTCCCCAGAGCATTCTGAGCAGGCTCCTCCTCGGAAGAAAAAGTGTAAGAGGAAGCACCTAGACTCCCCTGAGTCTGTCACCTCAGATACAGACCTGGATGAATTGGAGGGGTCCCCAAGGTCCCCCTCTGAATATGTTTCCTTTTCAGACATCCTTGAGATTCTCAGTCAGTGCCTTAGCTGGACTTCCCTAGCCCCCTCCAAGGATGAGTCTGTATACCTGGATGTATTTGGTTTCTGATCTTCCACCTCCTGGGTGTCTCCGCCTTTTAATCCACTCATGTCTGTAGTGTCTCGAAAGGCTTGGTCAGCTCCAGATTCCATGGAACCTGTCCCGAGGAGACCCAATAAATTCATCACAGCTCCCCAAGACAAACAATTCTTAACTAAAGGTGTCCCAGTTGATGCCATGGTGGTAGCAGCAGCCACAAAGAGAGAGTTAGATGAAACCTCCTCATCTGTCCATCCACCGAATAAAGACTCTCATCCAATGGACAGATATGGGAAGCAAATGTTTTCATCAGCAACCTTCTCCTTTCGGTCTCTGAACTATCTTTCCCATTTTACTAAGCTTCACAGGGATCTCCTAAAAGCTTGGAGATACCCTACAAGATCCCACAGCTGAGGGAGCTTCAACCAAGGTAGCTACCCAGCTTGTGACTCTTAATTCAATAGTCAACTCCTCCATGAGGCTTATTTCATATGTAGCTGATGGAGCGAGTAGAGCTGCAGGAACAGGAGTAGCTCTTAGGAGACATTCTTGGCTGCGGCTGTGTCAGTTTGCGGAACCTTTCAGAGCGTCCTTCACCAATACCCCGTTTGATGGCTCCTCGCTCTTTGGGCCTCAGGTGAAAGACACGCTTACCAGGTGCCAACAGGAAGGCAAGACACTCTCTGATGTCGGAGTCCATTTTTCCACTCCTACCAGACCATACCCAAAAGGTCAGAAGGGTGGAAAGATGTTGTTTCGAAAATCCCAGGGACCCTTGCCTGATGCACATGGCGAATTTTCCCCCAGGGGCAGAGGGGGAAATAATAACAATGGCAGATGCCACCCTCGTGGCAGAGGGGGTCCACAAAATCAGGGTGACAGAGATACGTTCTTTTCCAAACATTATCAACATCCCTGAAGGGATGCCCAACTGCTCAACTCTGGAGGCAGTTGGGGGAAGGCTTTCATTGTACCCAACCTCCTGGCAAAATATTACAAAAGACAAATGGGTACTAGCCATTATATCCGGAGGTTGCAAGATTCCCTTTTATCAACCCCCTTTTGTTTCAAAAAAATACATCCCAGATGTTCCACCCAATCTAAGGGATCAGGCAGTCACAGAAGTTTCAAGACTGCTAGAAAAAAGAGCCATCCAGGAAGTTCCAGCAGACCAAGTAAGATCCGGAACTTACTCAAGATTTGTTTTAGTGCCCAAAAAGACAGGGGACTGGAGACCAATTCTGGATCTCAGCAGGTTAATCAAATCTGTACAAAAAGAAAAGTTCCAGATGGTAACACTGCAGTCCATTCTCCACTTTCTGGGTCAGGACAATTGGATGTGCTCCATAGATCTTCAGGACACGTGCTATCATATAAAAATGGACAGACGGTCCAGGAGATTTCTACACTTCCGGCTAGGGGCCAGTCATTACCATTTCAGAGCCCTGCCCTTTGGTCTCACCTCAGCCCCCAGGGTGTTTACCAAATGCATGGCAGTAGTCACGGCTCACCTAAGACGTTAAGGATTACAGGTGTTCCCTTATCTGGACGACTGGCTCCTCACTGCTACCACCAGGCAACAACTTATAGAGGCATGAGATTACACCATCACATCCTGTGCTCATCTAGGCATCACAATAAACTTTGAAAAATCTGCCTTGTTGACATGTCAGTCTATTTCATACATAGGAGCAGAGCTAAACACAAGAAAAATGGTTGTAAAATTGCCTCAGGAAAGAGTTTTCATTATTCGACAGCAGGTGTCACTTCTACTGAGGAGCAAAAGAATTCAAGTCAGATATGTTCTTCAAGTTCTAGGGTCCATGGCAGCAACCATTCTTCTAGCCCCCTTAGCACTCTTTCACATGAGAATCATTCAGTGGCTTCTTTTCACACAATGGTCCTTCCAGGAATTACCCATATCTCACATGATGCTAATTAAAGAATCTTGCAAAAGACACCTTATCTGGTGGATGGCCTCCCCACTAGTTACTCAGGGCAGACCTTTCATGGAACCCCATCCCATCACCACGGTGACTATGAACGCTTCCCTGATAGGGTGGGGGGGCATTATCTAGGGAAGACAGTCCAAGGCACTTGGCAACCTCATGAGTACCACTTGCACTTCAACATCCTGGAAATGAGAGCAGTGCTCCTAGCGCTGCAAGCTCTTCAAGACTTTCTGTCTGCCGGGACTATTGCAATACAGACAGTCAATATGTCAGTGGTTTGGTACATCCAAGAAATGTAGAATAGATCCAGGAAAAGTCAACCACATAAAATGTAACAAGCCAGTCAGTTCCTGGTTACAACATGAACCTGTAGAAGCACTAGCACAAACGAAGTAACCGCAAAGCCTCTATTTATGATATTTTTAATTCCTATATCTAGTGTATACTAATAGATACTATATGAACTTTATTTTTTATTAATTGCAACACTGTATTTTATCAATTTAAGATGTATTAATTTTAGACGTATGTAATAGTATTATTTAAGGTAATAGGGAGTATAAGATTTCATTACTAACACTAGCACTTTAAGGATTAATTTTGGAGCCAAATGAACTAAATTTGATTGGTTTGAACTGGTATTTAAGGACAATATTGTTTGATGAGTTTTGTTCTGATGAAGTCTATTTTAGTAGATGAAAGCGCTCAACCTGTATGTTTTAAACTAATAAAGGAAGTTTATAGAGGCTTTGCGGTTACTTTGTTTGTGCTAGTACTTCTACAGGTTCATGTTGTAACCAGGAACTGACTGGCTTGTTACATTTTATGTGGTTGACTTTTCCTGGATCTATTCTACATTTCTTGGTTGTATTTCGACAACATGGATTCTCTTGACGAGCTACCCTCTATTTTTTCCCCGAGGAGGGAAGATATTCGTGGTTTGCAGTCCGAAATGGCTATCATGAGAGGGGAACTAACTAGACTACTTGAAATGATGAGTCAACCTGGTTCCCAGGCGAGGACCCAGCGAGGAATGACATCATCACGCACGCAGGTACAGAGAACTACTGGGGATTTACCACCCAACGGTCAGGGGAATGGCGTTCCTTCGAATGGAGAAGCCTCTTATGGATCCCACCATGATGGCAATCAGAGCGTAGGGTGCACTACAAGGATTAGTGGATGTGGATCGGAGGTTGAGTATAACATTTCAGGTGCCAAGCCCAAGCGGACTGTGCCGAAGAAAACGTACGCCATGGGGCTCAAGGACATGCGTGCAGGTACTGTAAAACCCCTACTTACCAGTAATCGCGGAAACGATAAAGGGCGATACAATTTTAACAATTTTTTGGCTGGTGACTTTAATTTTGAAGGAGGGTTTGGATCGGAATATAAAGAAAGCAGTAATGACAACAGAGTCGAGAATAAAACACTCAAGGATATTATTTTCGATTTTGGAAAAAAATTTTAAATTTTAAAAAGTTTACAACTAGAGAATATGTACTTGAAAAAATTTTTGGACAATGCAATAGTACCCATGGGCTTGAGGTTTTTCAAGTACCCTATGAGGATTGAATTGGATGTTAGTACTAAAGAAGAATGTGCTAAAATGTTTGACAACTTTGGCTTTACATTTATGAAGTTCATAGTTAGATGTAATGATAAGAAAATATGTATTTTATTGTCTGAATTGGATCAAATTAATAATACCATTGAAAATGATTTGCTTTTTGATGAATTTGAATTATTTTTAAATTCCCAATACACATGGGTCGAAAGTCAGGTCATGAAACAGTATGAGAGGAAATGTAGTAAAATGAAAAGGGATATCGAACAATATAAAAAGGGGAATGTGTATAGATGGGACAAAAGTAATTATACAAACAAGTATAACAACAATAATAAAAATGGATATTACACAAAAGGACATGGAACATTCCAGTATAGAGGTAACAGAAGGAATTATAGAATGGACGATGAACATAGGATACCTCTGTCCCCTGATTTTTTAGGGGAAGATATAAGATGGGAGGACCCCAGGAGGGAGGGGCACCATCGAATAAGAACGGAAAGTGCAAGTCACAGGGGAAGACAGGGGGATTACAGAAGTCAAGACAACTAGTAGATGACCATTGTATTGTGAAAGTCAATGATATTATGAGTAGACACGGTGATTTTAATATTTATAACTATTCTAGTATTGAGCTTAAAAAGGAACACTTTACACTTCTAGCCAAAGGGATGAAATATGTTCCTAATATGAATATTAATGTAGTTGACTACATAGTGGATTTTAAGAAATATTTAAGGAAATTAAATTTAGCTATTTTTTTTGATGGGAAGCAGAGTTTAAAAAGAAGAGTGTATACACACCCCCACTCAACAATTTGTTGGGTACATTTGAAAAAATGGTTATAGAAGAGATTTATAATTATGGGAACAAATGGTGTACACAGAACAGTGGCGGCTGGTGACTTCAAATCACAGGGGGGCTGCAGGAGATGCTGAATGGGCGGGGTCAAAGGGAAGGGGTGTGGTCAACCATAAAGGGGAGGAGCTATGCACAAAACCACAAAAAAACTAACTTTAATTAAATACGCTGCCCTGGGTGGCAAACCATCATTATGAAAGTCCAATCAAGACAAAAATAAGTGTAGAAGAATAAAAATATTTCAATGCATTGGCTGCATGACAGCTTACTTAATATCTAGATGGAAACAAAAGGTTGTGAGGCATGAAAAAATAAATTACTTTTTAAATACATTACTGGAATGCCAGTCAAAATCAAGTATAAGAAAAACCAGAAGCACTCAACTCAAACTACTTCTCCTTGCACTGCAGTTCTAATTATAATATATTCAGCTTTATTAAAGTACCAAGCAACATGCTGAAAGTAGAAATCTATGTGATGCCCCCACTTGTAAAATGTTTCTTATCCAAAAAGACCTGCTGCCTGACAACGTTTCATGGGAAAACATGATAAAAGTAAAAATGAAAAGCAAACAAGAAACAAGCTCAAGATACATTGCTTAAAGGATTACTGTACAGGTTATGGACCACACATGATTGGCATTCTGTTTAGTTTACGGGTAAAGCCTGTAGAGATGACTGGAAGTCTCCAACAAGTGTAATGAGCTTTTAAAATAATGGAATCCTGTCCTTTAATACCCAAGGCTTATACATTATCTAGTCAAGTATTCTCTGCATGGCAACAACAGAAAGGCTTTCAATGTTGGCAATTCTTTAACAGTATGCTTATTAAAGCTTACTTGCATCTTCTGATGTCAGACAAGCTTACCTTATGGTCATTAAAGCATTGCTACTTAAACACAGAGCAACAGGCACTTTGAGTAATAAGCATAAATCAACAGTACAAAAATATGACAGAAACCAGACCATTCTGCAAAATCAGGACAGATGAAAAGCCACTGTAGTACTTATGCAGTGTGTCCTCCCCATCCAAGGTAGATACAACTACTCCTTGCCTTGCTTGGACACATCCAGAGTCACTACATGGGGAGTGGGGTGCAACAAGCATGTCACAATTTGAAATCTCTCTGGCTGACTGTGATGGCCCTGACACATTTGTCATACCTCTCAACTTCAAGAGCAAGAAATCTGGACAAAGCCATACACAGAAGTGGGACAAAGGCACAACAAGAAGGACAATTTTAAATATTGCTCTAATAAACTTAGAAAGATAATAGAATAGGTCTTGCATTAGTATGAATTTTCTGAAGGGTATAAAATCTGAAACTCAAATGTCTGTCATTTTCTAACTTCAGTCTTTAGTGATTTGTCACTAATTTGCCAAAAACACAATTTTATGAAAAATGGACCAAAAATGTGATGCAAAATATAAAATAGACACACAATACAGCTTCTACCTGTCAAAGAAGGGACACTTTAATATTAGTACTGCTACCTTGAGCAGCTGACAAAATAAAAGAATCTACATGCATTTCAAGTAATCTATAACTTTGATTATTACAGTTATTTCTTAATTGTAAACCCTCCATGTTTTCTTCCAAAATTGCTATTTTCTTGGAGAGATTATTAGGGGGAAGAGCAACATTTTGAGTCAAAAATTGGGGACAGTTGAGAGGTTGGCTATGCCTAATTCTATAAAGCAATTTATTTGCATGTACCTCTCAACCTGTTAATGCAGTAAATCTGAACAAGGCCAAATATATTGGGGCACATATAAACAGTACTAAAATTGCTCTTGTATAAATTGAGACAGTTGATAGAACGGCTCTTACTTTAACATGCATTTTTATGAAGGTTATGAAGTCTGAAACTTATTATTTAGTGACTTCTGGCAAATCATTTAGGAATTAAAACTACAAATTTTATGAACAACAAACCAAAATAAGAAGCAAAATCTATTCATTCTTTGAAAATCTGGACAGTTGGGAGGTATAGTTCAGCTGGGCCTGTCTGAGTTTGCTGCCTTCCCCGCCTCCTGACAAAATAATGGTTGAACTGGAGCCTCTGCAGCCATTCCAATTAACCATTACTTGGCTATTTCACTCCATTTACCATAAACACTAATGTGCATACTGCTTTACTTCAATGATTGGACTTCATTTGAAAGTTTTATTTTGTATTTTACAGCACAAACATTAAGTAATCTGTTAAACAAAGCAATGCAGTCTCACAATGAAAACTTAGCATTAAAACTTCTCTGCCCTTGAAACTCACATTCATTGAAACCCACATTCAAAGAAAATACATTTTGCCAGTGGCAGATAAAGATTAATTTTGGGCTGTTTTGAATCATAGGCCTTGCATATGAAACATACATGTGCTCTTTGATACACCTTCCTCATTGTACTAAAATTATATTCCTTGTACAATACAGTACACTTGTTAGAGGGTGTTTTAAATTTGTTTTGAACATTTTCCAGTAAGCAATGAAACAAAACATATGCACCCATAATGGCAAAACTGCCCAGTTGAGAACATTTATCATAAAAGTCTACTCAGACTTCCACAGTCCACCATTATTAGTAAATATACACAATTCTACAGTCCACCATTATTAGTAAATATGCACAATTCCACAGTCCACCATTATTAGTAAATATGCACAATTCTACAGTCCACCATTATCAGTAAATATGCACAATTCTACAGTGCACCTTTATCAGTAAATATGCACAATTCTACAGTCCATATTCAGTGAATTCAGTTCTTGCCATAGCTGTCAACCTTAGCACAAAAACCTGGACGAAGCCAATAATGGGGGAATACAGTCCCAAAAATAGGGACAAATTTAAAATATTCATCTTATAAACTTAGAAAATTGCTAGAAAAAAAGGTTGTGCTACTATGTATTCTGAAGAACATGAAGTTTGAAATTCAAATGCCGGTCAATTCTACTGCGGACAGAACAAAACCAATTTTCAGAGACGCAGGGATTAATACTGCAGACACGTCTTTGTAAAATGGCAGGGCATCAGAGCAAACCACACAAACACAGGCAGGAGATGCAGACTCCAAACAGAAGCCACCCCAACCAAGAATCAAACCAGAAAACCTATAGCTGTGAGGCAACAATACTACCACCGCACCATCAATTATGCAAGGAATTAAACATTCAGAAACCTGAAGTCTGAAATTCAAATGCCTGTCAATTTTACTGCGGACAGAACAAAACCAATTTTCAGCAGGGATTAAAACTGCAGACACGTCTTTGTAAAATGGCAGGCACCAGAGCAAATCCACACAAACACATGGAGGAGATGCAGACTCCACAGAAGCCACCCCAACCAAGAATCAAACCAGAAAACCTATAGCTGTGAGGCAACAATACTACCACTGCACCATCAAATCTGCAAGGAATCAAACATTCAGAAACCTGAAGTCTGAAATTCAAATGCCTGTCAATTTTACTGCGGACAGAACAAAACAATTTTCAGCAGAGATGCAGGGATTAATACTGCAGACACGTCTTTGCAAAATGGCAGGGCACCAGAGCAAATCCACACAAATACAGGGAGGAGATGCAGACAGAAGCCACCCCAACCAAGAATCAAACCAGAAAACCTATAGTTGTGAGGTAACAATACTATCACTGCACCATCAATTATACAAGGAATTAAACATTCAGAAACCTGAAGTCTGAAATTCAAATGCCTGTCAATTTTACTGCGGACAGAACAAAAACAATTTTCAGCAGAGACGAGGGATTAAAACTGCAGACACATCTTTGTAAAATGGCAGGGCACCAGAGCAAATCCACACAAACACAGGCAGGAGATGCAGACTCCAAACAGAAGCCACCCCAACCAAGAATCAAACCAGAAAACCTATAGCTGTGAGGCAACAATACTACCACCGCACCATCAATTATGCAAGGAATTAAACATTCAGAAACCTGAAGTCTGAAATTCAAATGCCTGTCAATTTTACTGCGGACAGAACAAAACCAATTTTCAGCAGGGATTAAAACTGCAGACACGTCTTTGTAAAATGGCAGGGCACCAGAGCAAATCCACACAAACACATGGAGGAGATGCAGACTCCACACAGAAGCCACCCCAACCAAGAATCAAACCAGAAAACCTATAGCTGTGAGGCAACAATACTACCACTGCACCATCAAATCTGCAAGGAATTAAACATTCAGAAACCTGAAGTCTGAAATTCAAATGCCTGTCAATTTTACTACGGACAGAACAAAAACAATTTTCAGCAGAGACGCAGGGATTAAAACTGCAGACACATCTTTGTAAAATGGCAGGGCACCAGAGCAAATCCACACAAACACAGGCAGGAGATGCAGACTCCACACAGAAGCCACCCCAACCAAGAATCAAACCAGAAAACCTATAGCTGTGAGGCAACAATACTACCACTGCACCATCAAATCTGCAAGGAATTAAACATTCAGAAACCTGAAGTCTGAAATTCAAATGCCTGTCAAATTTACTGCGGACAGAACAAAAACAATTTTCAGCAGAGACGGGGATTAAAACTGCAGACACATCTTTGTAAAATGGCAGGGCACCAGAGCAAATCCACACAAACACAGGCAGGAGATGCAGACTCCACACAGAAGCCACCCCAACCAAGAATCAAACCAGAAAACCTATAGCTGTGAGGCAACAATACTACCACTGCACCATCAAATACGCAGGGAATTAAACATTCAGAAACCCTTAAGTCTGAAATTCAAATGCCTATCAATTTTATTTAACATTTTTTAATCAGGACAGTCTGACTTGGAACAAATAAACAAATTTTCAGCGGAGGCCCAGGAAGAAATAATGCAGACATGTCTTTGTAACATGGGAGGGCACAAAAGCAAACCCACACAAACACAGGGAGAAGATACAGACCCCACAAAGAAGGAACCCCAGCCAAGAATCAAACCCAAGAACCTGCAGCTGTGAGGCAACAATGCTACTACTACACCATCAAATATCAAGCATTACAGCATTTACAAACCACAGATATTATGAGGAACAGATCAGATCAAATATGAGGTAAAAATCTGAAATTTTTTTGAAATGGTGGTGGGTAGGGAACTCAAGTCTTTAACACCTGCATACAGGGTACAGGGTTCAAGCCTGAGGCATTCCCTACCACACCACCATAAGCACCTGGGGCATTTTCACACACACACACACACACACACACACACACACACACACACACACACACACACACACACACACACACACACACACACACACACTCCAGTAAAGCACAAGCACCATACACAAACTCCAGTAAAGCACAAGCACCATACACAAACCCAGTAAAGCACAAGCACCATACACAAACTCCAGTAAAGCACAAGCACCATACACAAACTCCAGTAAAGCACAAGCACCATACACAAACTCCAGTAAAGCACAAGCACCATACACAAACTCCAGTAAAGCACAAGCACCATACACAAAGAAAATAAACATTGTAAATTGAAAGGCACCTTACCTGAATCCTGAATGAATACATCCAGAGTTAACGTCCCAGACAATCCATACATCCTTCCCGCAATACTGAAGACCCGAGATCCACATGCTCCTTCCCGACGACGAGATCCCTGAGGCACTGTCCCGAGTCCCTGCTGCTCCTCTTGCAGTCCGGATCGTCCCATAATCCTGGCGGGTCTGTGCACTGTAAAAGTGCACAGACGCTCCTTGTGTCCCCTATGGGACGGCGGGCTGCCCTGAGCATGCATAGACCGATAAGCGGGACTCGGTCTATGCGCATGCGAAGTCCGCGAATTTTAAAAACATATTTTTTCATTTCTTTTTCTTTCCCTTTTTTCTTTTTGAGGGGGCTGCAGTCCGGCAGCCCTATGCCACGAGCCGCCCCTGACACAGAAAAAGAAATACAATTTAACCAGGGATGAATCCAAAATATTGAAAGACATCCAAAATAACCACAACATAAGAATTATGAAACCCGACAAGGGGGGTGGGGCGGTTATTTACCCAAACAATGACTATATTAACAAAATTAATAGTATTTTGTTGAATTCAGGTAATTATACTATATCATCCCTCAACGAGGTAAATATTGGGTACCACAAGGTAGATTTGTTCCTTGAAGACCTATTATTGGAAGATAGAATAGATAGGGACTTATACAACTTCCTAAGAGTGGAACACCCCATAATCAGTACTATAGTGGGGATTCCCAAAGTACATAAGGATTGTTTTGATCCCCCTTTCAGGCCAATAATATCAGGTAGTGCATCTAAGACGTTCCCCTTTGGGAAAGTAATAAATATGTGGTTAAAACCTATTTACAAGAAAATAGGGCATATAGTAATAGACTCTTGGGACTTTCTGGGGAGACTGCAGCCAGAATTAGCATCTGAAGGGGAGTGGCTAATAACAATTGATGTGGTCGACCTATTTTCAAGTATTCCTCAAGAGGAAGGCCTTTCCAGATTCTACCAAAGCATTAAGAAATATGGCAATTTGTCATGGGATAAAATTTCCCTGGTGTTAGATTTCATGGATACGGTTCTTTCACATAACTACATAATGTATGAAGGTGAATACTATAAACAAAGGAAAGGGGTAGCTATGGGGGCAGCTTGCGCTCCCATATATGCCAATATGGTTTTATTGGACTGGGAAAATGAATATATATTTAATACCGACTGGTTCAGCAATATTATATGCTATCTCAGGTTTTTGGATGATATTTTTGTAATTTGGAGGGGTGATCTACATAAGTTAGAAGATTTTAAAAAATATTTAAATCTATGTAGTCAAAGTCTAAAATTTACATTTAATGTTGAAAGGGAATCTATTTCTTATTTGGACACCAGAATAACACTAAGGAATGGGAAATTTAAAACTAATATTTTCAGGAAGGAAACCTTCAGTAATTCCCATTTTGAATATACTAGCTGTCATCCTATGGGACAGAAAAGGAACATTATTAAAGGGCAATGTATTCGAGCAGCCCGAATGACCTCAGAATACATGGATTTAAATAGTGAAATGGAGTTGATTGGGGGCTTTTTTAGGAGTAGGGGTTACCCTGATGCAATGGTGACTGATGTTACCAATTATGTGTTAAGCGAGTGGGGGAAAAAATATAAACCCCTTTTAGGGGTTGGCCCAATAAACAGTGGGGGAACAACTACGAACAATAATAAGAAAACATATACCAATTGTATAAACAAAAATAATCCTGAAGATGCATTTTTTAAAAGGGCATGTGTCATACAATATGCACCATATAGTACGGAGATTAAGAATATTATATATAAAAATTGGAACATTATGAAATTTGACAGCAATATACACAGGATAGTGGGTGATATGCCCCATTTTGTGTTTAGGAATGGTACAAACATGAAAAGGCAACTAGAAAAGAAAAATAGTTACAAGTACAATGAGACAGGACGGAATGGTACACATAAATGTGGTACTTGCAATCAGTGTAGGTACATAATTAATTCCCCCTCTATTGTTTTAGAGAATATTAATAAGAGTACTGTAAAATTCCAGAAGGGTAACTGTAGGTCTAAGCATCTGGTTTATCTAGCAAAGTGCACTGAGTGTCCAAGTTTTTATGTTGGAAAAACCGATAGATGCTTGAGGAATAGGATTTACGACCACAGTTATAGTATCAGGAAACAGGATGGGAACAATGCTTTGTGGAAACATCTGAATGTTAGTCCTACATGCTCCACGTTCCAATTTGGAATATTAGAGTTAGTAAAACACAATCCCAGGGGTGGTAATATAAAGAAAGTTCTGGGGGAAAAAGAGACAAGGTGGCAGATTCGCTTGAATGCATCTGTGCCCCCGGGTATTAATGAATATATATCCATTAAACCAATATTGGAGAATTGTAGACAGTAGCATGGTATGTTTTTATATATACATATATAAAAGAGTTTTTTATATATACATATATAAATGAATTTTTTATTTATACTATTTATGATATTTTTAATTCCTATATATAGTGTATACTAATAGATATTATATGAACTTTATTTATTTTTTATTAATTGCAACACTGTATTTTATCAATTTAAGATGTATTAATTTTAGACGTATGTAATAGTATTATTTAAGGTAATAGGGAGTATAAGATTTCATTACTAACACTAGCACTTTAAGGATTAATTTTGGAGCCAAATGAACTAAATTTGATTGGTTTGAACTGGTATTTAAGGACAATATTGTTTGAGTTTTGTTCTGATGAAGTCTATTTTAGTAGATGAAAGCGCTCAACCTGTATGTTTTAAACTAATAAAGGAAGTTTATAGAGGCTTTGCGGTTACTTCGTTTGTGCTAGTGCTTCTACAGGTTCATGTTGTAACCAGGAACTGACTGGCTTGTTACATTTTATGTGGTTTGGTACATCAACAAACAGGGCAGAACCAGGTCTTACCCCTTGTGCCGAGAGGCCCTCAGACTGTGGCAATGGGCGATTTGCTCCCAACGTTTTCTGTTAGCAATGCATATCCCTGGGACATCCAGAGTAATAGCGGACCGACTCAGCAGGACCATCCTCATGTCTCACAAGTGGTCTCTGAAACAGGAAATTGTGGGTCTTATTTTCTGCAAGTGGAGCCAGCCTTGCTGTGATCTCTTTGCCTCTCCCCTCAACAACAAATGCAGCAGCTACTTCTCCCTTGTTCCTCCTCCAGGTCAGACACCCAGGGATGCTCTAGTCCATGATTGGCCTCAGGGATTCCTTTATGCATTTGCCCCCTTCACCATAATTCCAAAAGTCATTCAGAAAGCAAAATTGCTGGGTTGCAAAATGATCCTCATTGCCCCCTATTGGCCTTGACAGATTTGGTTTCTGTTCCCTCACCCCCACCTTCTAACCCAGTCTTGGGCTCTGGACCCAGTACTGGACCTCTTGATTCATCAATCAGGCTGGCTACACCAATCCCTCCAATCTCTCAAGCTCACAGCTTGGTTACTCCACTTCCAATCCTAGCCAGGCTCCCCAATATTTTCCCAGCAGTGCGTGATATTATTGTTTCCTCCCATAAGACAAATACAAGGAAAGTTTATGCTAGCAAATGGAAAAGATTCTCTTACTGGACAGAATCCAGGAATTTAGATCCTTTTACAGCTCCTGTACATGAGATTTTGGATTTCCTAGCAGAACTGTTTCATTCTGGTGCAGTGGCTGCTACCATCAGAGTACAACTGGCTGCCATTTTAAATTTTCATGTCGGAGTTTCTAACTTCAGCATAATGTCTCACAAACGCTGTAAGGCCTTCATGAGAGGTACATCTCTACTTAGACCCCCAGTGAAAGAGCCACTTCCACCTTGGGATCTCAATTTGGTTCTTGCCTCCTTGATACTTCCACCCTTTGAACCAGCAGCATCATGTTCCTTGAAATTTCTCTCTTAGAAAACTCTTTTCTTAGTTGCTATTACTTCTGCCAGACGTGTTTCAGAACTTCATGCACTATGTGTTCGCCCTCCATACCTAGTTTTTCACAAAGACAGGGTTTCCCTGAGAACTAACCCATCTTTTCTACCTAAAGTTTGTTCAGACCACAATTTGAATCAATCCATTGAACTCCCTGTCTTCTTCCCTAATCATTTAAAAAAGCAGAATACAGATTACACCAATTGGATGTGCATAGACAACTGCGTTTCTATCTCCATAGAACTAAAGAAATGAGAAAATCTTATCAGTTGTTCCTTTCATTTGCTAACAACAAACAAGGCCTTCCAGTTTCTAAAGTAACATTGTCAAAATGGTTATTGGACACCACAGTCCATACCTACCACTTGTGACAAAAAGATTTTCCAACAAAACCCAACGGTCATTCCACCAGGTCAGTAGCTACTTCGGTAGCATTTCAATCTAGGTTGCCCATAGATTCAATTTGTGCAGCAGCTACTTGGGCAGATCCTCATACATTCATTTCTCATTACAAAGTAGATGTGGTCTCCCGGGGCAGAGCGTCCTTTGGTTCCACGGATCTGAAGAGTCTGTTCCAATGAGCCACCCAGGATTGAGGTGCTAGGGACACTGTCCCATCCAGCAAGAATGAAGGCGAGATTGGACAACTTAACATAAAGAAGTTATGTACCTACCATAATGTTCCATGATAGTTGTCCTTCATCTCACCTTCTTTCTTGCGTCCCTCCTTCCTTCCCCCTTCCTCAAGGATTGAGAGGAGTTTTTCAATGGTTTCACTGGCTAATTTGTTTTGTTATTAGTTGCTTCTCAACCAAACCATGACAATTAACTGTATATCCAGGTTTATTAATGGATTATCTCCTATAAGTATGTCTAGTGTGAGCTATCTCAAACGAGATCTGGGTAGCTGGCGCTGGGCATTCTAGGATAAGGGGCAGCCTTGAGCCAGTAAAGAGCTCTAGAGCTATAGTAAGTGGCCGAGTCGGAGCCGAGGATCGGCTCTGAACCCGTCCAGCAAGAAGGAAGGCGAGATGAAGGACAACTAACATGGAACGTTATGGTAGGTACATAACTTCTTTTTATCCCACTCCACAAAGGGGGAGCCACCACTGATCCTGGGAACTATTGCCCTATTAGCCTATCATCATGGAACTCATAAACAAAGACATTGGTAACCTCCAAACTCTGGACTCCACCCAGTTCGGGTTTGTGAAAGGCAGATCGTGCCTTCTGAACCTGATCGACTTGTCACCAAAGCTGTAGACAAGGGTAAGGTGGTTCACACAGCCTATCTTGACCTTGCCAAGGCTTTCAACACCATTCCCCCATTCTGGAATTATAGCTAAACTCACTAAACTAGATATAAATCCCTATGTCACAAGATGGGTTGCCAACTGGCTCACTGACAGAACCCACACTGTAAAAGTTGCAGACTCCAAATCTGACTTCAAACCAGTGACAAGTGGAGTACCACAGGGTTCAGTCCTGGGACCTCTCCTGTTTGGTATCTACTTCTCTGAAGTGCAGGCTAACATAGAAGGCCTCTGGCTAATGAACTTCACCGATGACTGCAAACTAAGAGCCATAGTCGAGTCCTCAAATGATGTGGACATCCTACAGAAGGGCCTCACTGAAACAGATGCCTGGTGTCAGCGGCATGGCCTCAAGCTCAATGCCGAAAAGTGCATTGTCATCCCCTTTGGTAAAAACTCTGTACCCATGAACTACCACATAAACGGCAGTCTACTTAACGCCGAATGTGTGATAAGAGACCTTGGGACCCAGGTGGACAGTAGTCTCTCCTTTGATAATCACATTGCCACAGTAGTCAGGAAATCCTTCTATGTGGCACACCTGATCACAAAAGGGTTCTCATCCAGGAAAAAAGAGGTCATTGTTCCCCTGTACTCGGCACTCATTAGACCCATTATAGAGTACAATGCCCCTTTTGGAATGAATATTACAAGACATCTGCAGCAGCTGGGAAGGCCACAGAAGAACCTCACAAAGAGGATTACTGGCCTCAAACAGATGCCCTACACTGACCGTCTCAAAAAACTCCAGCTTTACTGTATAGCATATTGCCTATTCCAAGGAGATCTCTGCCTAACATATAAAGCTATGTTAAACCCAGATCTGTTGGACATGCTACACCTATAGAAATCCCAATCCCTCCGAGCTACATGCTGTAGGGACCTAAACCTTGTCACCACAATAAACAGGACATGCTGGAGGGATAGATTCCTGTCCCAGAGACTTCCTGTATTCTGGAACAAGGTACCCACCTATGTCAAGCAAAGTTCCTCATTAGCACTCTTTAAGAAAAATCTTGATGAGTGGATGGGAAATAGGAAATACACCCCGGGGATCACTTCTGTGGCTCTGCTCGACAGGGGCACAGGAAATTAACTTTCTTGGGTGGCATAAGCCAGGGAACCGTGTTGGCAAGGCTTACTTAGACCCTTGGGCCGATAGCTTAGTACCTACCTATGAACCTATGAACTTCATACATGTCAGTTATGTATAAAATTCTCAGAAATTAAGTTCACATCTTCCCTGTTCTGGCACGTATTCACATGGGAAATTTTACAAAGATGTTTTTTCACCCCACACAGACTAGCAATAATGTACAAGAAAGATGAAATGAACTGCTGGAGATGTGGACACCCTGATGCTGACTGGATGCATATGGTTGTTAATTGCAAAATAATTTCCCCATTTTGGTTAGACTTTAAATATCTTTGTAAAGCTCTATGGAATGACAGCTGTAGAATTTCTGACTCCCTTATCCTTTTCAATGTTCTTGTTACTGATGTCACAAACATTTTTACAATGGTCTATCCTCTCTATAGCAAGGAAAATTGTTAGTAAAAATTGGAAATCCTAATGTACTCCTGTCTTTAAAGTTGAGTTTATTCATCTTGTAAAATACATTTGTAAAAACGATATTGCTACTATAAAAGCAAGGACTAACAACACAGCTCATCATTTAATTGCTTGGACAAAATTGTCTAATCTGTTAGAGAAACATTAAGTGTTTTATGCATGTTGCTTTTTTTAGTTGTTACGGACATTGTACATAGTTTATTTGTTTTTTCTTGTTACTATACTGTTAAGTTATTGTGTATAAAATATATATGTACAAAGTATGTCTCACACACCACACACACACACATATATATATATATATATATATATATATATATATATATATATATATATATATATATATATATACATACACACACATCTATATACAGTATTTCTCTCTCTCTCTCTCTCTCTCTTGATATATATATATATATATATGTATGTATGTGTGTGTGTGTATATATATATATATATATATATATATATATATATATATATATATATATATGTATGTATGTGTGTGTGTATATATATATATATATATATATATATATATATATATATATATGTGTGTGTGTGTGTATATATATATATATATATATATATATATATATATATATATATATATATGGTTTACTATCACATGTCCGAGTGTAAATTAGTCAGAAGGTGATATGGCCAACGTGTTTGTACGGAACACAGATGACAGAATGATAAAATTAATGAATGATGTTTTTTGTGGACATTGAATCTACATTTTTGAGCAGCCATATTCAAAACAGGAAAGACCGCGTAGTACATCTTCCAATCTGTCAGCATTCTACAACAGTTTTTGCAGGGGAGCAAGCCCCCCTGCACCCCCCATGTGGGCCCCCCCTACTTGTATATACAAACTCCAAGATCGTACTACACTGAGGAAAGGGTACATTTCCCGACTCCCACTATAGTGCGATCTGCAGTACATTGTCGAACCTTGCTATAGCAAATGTTCGCTGTTGTAAGGTTCGACAATGCAGTCATCGTAATTCCGGTTCTGTTTCACACATTGGTTGATTGCGCATAGTGCGATTGGCAATGTGATAGTAAACCATATATATATATATATATATATTTATATTTATATTTATATATATTTATAGGTGTAGGGCACTGGATCGACTGTACACCTACACCAACACATAGAATCCCATGTGAAAATGTCAAAATTAAAAATGCTGACACTTCCTGTACATGTCCCAGGGATTTTCCTGAAGCAGAGCAAACCAAGTATAAGCCCCACTACACACAATGCTTATTCTCTATACCAACTCTGGCACTGCACAACCCCAAGGAAACTTTCTTTACCCGGAAATTGTCGATCTCACACACCTGTCAACAATCTGTGCACATCAGTCAAATGGTGTTGATCAAACTGGTGTCAGCATGGGTGCAAAATCAATCCAGTGCCCTCCACTCATGTGCATGTATATATATATATATATATATATATATATATATATATATATATATATATATATATATATATATATATATATATATAAATAAATAAATATATACATATATAAAATATGTATATACACACACACACACATATATATATATATATATATATATATATATATATATATATATATATATTCATTTTCTGTGGGATGGATGGATGATGGCAGAAAGAAAGGAATATGGACATTGGTCATTCCCTCAGATGTACTTGTTCTTAAAGATGCATTTTTTGCAGCCTAGAAGCAGACAGGTTCTGCTGCTTCTGCTCTAAAGAAGGCTGATGCCTTCTGCAACCCTCCAGTGAAGTTAAGTGACATCCTGACTAAGCATTCCACATCAGATTCCTGTTTACTTCTAAAGCACAGCCTAGGTCTATGAGAGTACAGCCTCCTCCTGCATTGCTGCTAGGCAAAGAGTCCATTGCTTTAGATAGCAAAGGTAAGAGGGTATTGCCCTCTATGGCTTTGGAACTCACGGTCTTCTGGTAGCTGTATTAGCTGTCCCATTTCCAGTACTCCTTTGTCAACTATAGTGAAGAAAAACTAGCAGGGCTTCCTGATACTGGGTTAAAAGAATCTGCTGGAAATACTTTTATAGCACCTTCTTCAGTGGTCATTTACAAAGTCTGTATAATGTGTATTATGCTCTTATATAGCTATATAAGATATAAGATATATTTTATATAATATACCTATAGTTACATCTAGGAACTACTAAGATGAACAAGTTAATTAGTATAGCCTTAGAGAGTTTCATTTTAGTCAAATCTGCAGTCAAATGAATGTGATGAATCATTAATTGATAATAGAATGATTGCTTTAGGTGTTTTCAGTGGAACTCAAATATATATATAGGGACACTTTTGCTGTTTTGTAAGATCTGAAGAAGCATGCTTTGTTAGCACACGGAAGCGCTTATCTTTTGTTATATGAAATAAATCCTCATTTTATGCTTTACATCATGGTGGTCCTATCCTGTTTGTCTTATACATTGTATTTCCGTTTCTTGATTTGGACCTCTGGGCTACAGCGATACTCTCTTTTGGGAAGTCTGTGTATTGGTAATATGGCTATTGTGGAAGCATTTTGGATGTATCTGCATCATATGGCATGGTTCTGGCTCACCTCCATCAATGACAAACAGAGATACTATTCTGGATTCCTTTTCTGGGTGTGAGTTTGTCTTTGAACAGGCTTTTCAAGATCTTGCTGAAAATCTGCAAAAGAAGCAGGTGTTGCTTCATGCTCCTGTCTGTGTAACATCTCCTCCAGCTTCTTTTTGCCAACCCGTGTGCCTAAGGTGAATCTATCTGCTAAGAGGAGAATGGAAACCAACCGTTGTACAGTTTTCCATCCCCTTCCTGTACCCATGAAGTCTACCTTGAATCTATGCAAACAGTGCCAACACAACCTCTTAGTGCATTATGACTTTCTAAAAGGCTGGGTTGTGTCCCAGCACTATCTTGTCCAGCAGTTCTGAAAAGAGTTGTGCATCTTTACCTACCACTGTGGAGCCATTCTTCTCCTTGGGTGCTGAACTTCATAATTCGGTGTTTACCTCTCTTTTATTTGAACAAGCCTGTTCAGTGGATCTGATTTTTTTTTTTTAAGATGATCTAAGGTTTTTGTATTTGAAGTCACTGGTCTTTGTGGCCTTTACCTCTGCTTGGTGTATCTCGGAGCTGCAATTTGTACCGTTTGTTCTTTCACGAGGATCAAGTATCCCACAGGATTAGTGCTGTCATCATTTCAAAAGTGGTCTTGGAGCTGTCCTTAGAGCAGTCGTGTCACCACTTCATTTTCTTTCTGCTGAAAGAAGCCAGGGGACAAAAAGCCCTTGGTACTTCTGATAAATACTGACCACTCTGATTCCCCTCAGTTACATAACCTTAGTAGTTAGTAGTATACAGCAATATTTTGATATAGTAGTCCAAGAAATAAAGTCTAGGTTTTTATACAAGGGATATAATTGTGAAGTACTGGGATAATGTATGCATGAGGGTCCTATTTACAGTGCTGAAAGTGTAAAATAAGACGAATAGGTATGCCAGAAGAAGAGGTACATTTTGTTGCTGTTTCTCTTTCACAAAACTAATATTTCAGATGCTTCAGAAATATTGGCTAGTGTTAAAACATGGTAGAGAGCTCGGTTTGCTCTTCATAGGTTCTCACTGACAAAACTAACAAAATCAGGATTTCTTACAGGAAAAATCATGTTTTGCCAGACTGTTTAGTTTCTACTAAGAAAGTGAGACAGCAGCTGGAAGAATCATGTACTTATTCAAATGGGGGATCTAACTGACTCATAAATTCAGTCATTTAAATCCAGTGCATGACAGTCATATAAATCAGTGGGAGTGGTAAAATGCTTGGTATCCCTTTTCCTCTTCCCTGTTGTATGAAACTATACAGAGGCAAAACTAGGGGGCAGCCTCCACAGGTCCAAAGTGCCAGGGGGCGCATTTGACAGCATCATCATTCAATTTCTTTTTTTTTCTAAAAAATCTCTTTATTAAATTAGTATTTCCAAGTTTAAAGCACAAAATAACACAAACATCACAACGAGTACAATAGAACATTATGGAGATAATATCATCATTCAATTTCTGAATGCTGATTCTGTGTCTGCACTTAGGGCTGAAGTGTTTATGAGCTGTGTGTGTGTGTGTGCCAGTGGTCAGAAATGAATGCCAGAACTGCACTGGTGGTCATGGCTGAAATGCTCAGAGCTCCATGTATGGTACTTCACTGAACCAAGATGCTTGTTACATTCATTACAAGTGGATTGTTAAGTTTAAAAAGGACTTTGCTTTGATTATTTTCAGTCTTCAGTTTGAGAGAGGACCCTTTCTTGTTTTTGCTCTTCCATAGCTTAGAGTTGAAGAGCGCTAGATCAGGAAACTGCACTCACTGCTTGATCAGCTAGCTACAGCTCTGAAAATATAAGAAAAATCCACCTCAGTGTATTTAAGCGTTTGACATAAGGATTAAATAGGTTGAGTCCTGTAGCTTAACACTATTTGAAACATTATGATTATGGTGAGGCATTCTTTCTAATACTTGTAAGAAAATATTTTATACGTGTGTGTGTGTATGTATATATATATATATATATATATATATATATATATATATACGCACACATGTATTTTATATATATATATACGCACACATGTATTTTTATATATATATATATATATATATATATATATTTATATATGGGTCTGCTTCACATCAATGAAAGCTGACATAATCAAAACTCATTTAATCAAGACCAGTTTGCCGAATATTTGCTTCATTGAATTTTCACATTATCGAATCCTGGAACATCGAACACACTCTCTGGATACAGCTAACCAACCTGCCAACTAAAAATGCTACAATAAACTAACTAAAATATCCCAAACACGTACATAAATAAAGAACTCACCTACACACACATCATCCACTAAGACAACATCCCATAACTTTACATGTCCTTAAAGAAACAGGAGTCCAAAAAAAATAATAAACACACTACAATAACTAAATAACACCATTTGTGCAGGGGGATAAGCCCCCCCACATTCCCTGGAAATTAACTCTACTGCCACTTGTTCATCTCTAACACATATAAGAAGAAGGCTGGGGTTTTCATTTAGATGCTTTAATACATAGAAACACATCAGGATATATAGCAGCATCTTAAAATACGAACAAACTAGTTAACAGACAGGTCTTGTATACACACATGCT